>NC_056746.1:387239929-387352429 GCF_019279795.1 Protopterus annectens
TGTGTGTGTGTGTGTGTATGTGGATTTATTTGATAAGACTGGTCTTGAAATGATTACTGATGGGTCTGTTAATAATGGACAACGAAAGGCATATGGACGAAATGGAGGATGAGATTAGGGTCCTTAAATCTGGGATTATTGAAGGTCTTTTGTTTGAGATGCACAAAATTGTGTTCAACTGGGTATTCCATGCTGTTGAATAACATTGTGAAATTGTGAGAAAATATATAGAGATTAAAATGATACATGAAGAGGAAGCCTATAACAACAAGCAGGCATACCAACTACCTCAGAGGCTACAAAGCTACTACAGGAATTGAGAGGTGATACAGTGTGTGAACAGGAGTTACTTCATCCAGCCAATGGTAATAGTGGACAAGAAGTGGATTTTTTAGACAAATGCCTTGTCCCCCAAAGATTGCCCAGGTATTGGGAAGATATGCTAGCAACAATCAGGAGGATTTTTCAACAGCCCGGACTGATCCATTTCATCAGTAGGAGTGGAGGTGCTCATCGAGAGCTCAAGGCAAAGGTCAGGGATGGAAAAGCGATAGGTATTACAGCCAAGTTCCCCTAAAACTACTACAGTCACCAGTCAACAAGATACTGTAACATTTACTCATATTTTCAAAATATTTAACTATAGTCATTTGGAAATGACCCTATCACATGGCAAATTGTTATCCAAGGGGTTGACTTTTGTTTCCTCTAAGAAGTTGGGGGTTGCTAATATTTTAAAAGAGCTTAAATGGTATTCCAGGAAACTGAATTTAAGTTGCTTCTGGAAGGTAACAATGGAGTACTTTTAACCCTCTATTGATTCCACTTGTGGCATTGTTTGAAAAACTGTTTGAGAACAATATGAGGGGTTTTCACATTACTAACTGGAGAAGGTGCTTCAGCCTGCCACCTCATGAATATAAACTGTTGAAAGAGCTTTCTGAGGAAAAGTCCATTCATATTACGAAGCCCGATAAGAGCAGGGGGTGGTCATTATTGATACTTTTGGGTATGTTCAAAAAATGTTGTGTTACATAATCAATGGTGACTTTTTTTGTTTTGGCTTCAATGAATGCAGTCAATATTAGTTGTTACAAGACAGACCTAAGGCTGAATGATCTAGGTCTTGAATTGGGGTTCACAAATGAGCAAATTGAATTTATGAAGTTTGAGAATCCAGTAGTACCATCCATTTTTGGGATCCTCAAGACTCATAAATCTGATGACAATCCACCTATGTTTCTGAATGTAGCATCAGGGGATCCAAAATTGAGCCGGTGGCTAAATTGGTGGATTTTTACTTTAGGGTTTCTTCAGTGACAAAAAACATACTTTAAAAGACTCCTGGCAGTTTTTGCAAGCAATTTATGCGACTGTTAAATACGACTACTATTTCTGCTCCACCACAATAAAAATGACAATCACCCAGTGGACCAAACAAAAAGGCACATACAAAACTTTTATTTTTACTCTAGCACTTCGGTGTGACCACCTTCCAGGAGTAACAAACAATATCATACATTTCTCAAACATTTATACAAAAAAATCTTCAATTAACAATCAATTAAACACTAATTAAAAAACTCATCCAAAGGTGTCATATAACCTTTCGTTTAAAGAATGGCGGGCATTGAAAAGTTTGAGTGAAAGAAGGGATATTGTTATTAAACCCTCGGATAAGGGTAATAAAATTGTAGTAATGAATGCATTGTAGTATTTGAATATGTGTAGAACACACTTAGATAATGTGGAAGTATATGAAAAATGCACTATTAGTAAATATAAGCAAGCAATATTGGAATTTGAAAAAATGTTGGATAAAAGTGTCAGGATGGGCTTTTTTATGGAGAAAGATGTAAAGGACAAACTTTTTCCTGTTAATAGCGAAGTAGCTACTTTTTTCTGTCTGCCGAAAATACATAAAGATATGCGGGATCCACCAGGCAGACCTATTATCTCAGCTTGCAACTATTTTTTGCACAACATGGGTTTAGTTTTGCATGAGATATTACTACCTTTTGTGAAAGTTTTCCCAACATATATCCAAGATAGTTTAGATTTATTACGAAAAATATCCCCAATAGTGTGGCATAAAGACAGCTATTGGCTGGTCCTTGATGTTAAAAGTTTATATGCCTCCATTAGGCATGAAGATGGTTTAAAAGCTATTGAATACTTCATGGGAAATAATTCTCTTTCTAAGTTTACAGTGGAAATGGTGGATTTTTGTTTAAAAAACAATTCTTTTTTTTTTCAATAATGAGTTGTATAGACAGAGACAGGGTACGGCTATGGGGGCAGCTTTTGCCCCCATGTATGCCAACCTTTTCATGTCTTATTTTGAAAAACAATTTTTATTTAAGTTAGATTTTATGAAGAAATATGTGGATTATTATTTTAGATTTATAGATGACTTAATTTTTGTATGTAATGGAGGTTTTGAAGAAATAAATCAATTCATACAAGAAATGCATAATAATCCATATGGTTTGTCTTTTGATGGGCTGCAAAAAGGCAACAAGGTGATTTATTTAGATCTGGTTTTGGAAGGGAGAGTAGATGGGAGTATCTCTTCCAGCATCCATAGAAAATTTGTAGATGGGAATCAATACCTACATGCAACCAGTTGCCATCCCCCACATGTGATTAAAGCATTACCTTATGGGGAGTTGGTTCGTATTGCCAGATTATGTAATAATAGAGAGGAAATAAAAGAAGAGATGGAACGAACTAAGGAGATGTTCATAAGAAGAGGTTATGACCCTGAGATTTTACATCAGGCTCAGGATAGGGTCAATAAAGAGTTAGAGGGTGGGGATGGTAGCTCAAAGCATAAATGCACATTGGGAAAAAGATACAATATGGTTGGTTGTAACCAAAGCAGGAATAACACGGACAATTCAATTTATTATGTATCAGTATATAATACTAGTAGTGATGAAATAAGAACATTAATTGACTACTACTGGAAGTATTTGTTAAAGGACAACTCATTGAAAAAAATCTTACCCAATATACCCCTTTTTTCATATAAGAGGGGTAAGAATTTAAAAGATATGGTTGTACATGGGAGATTTTATTTACCGGTAGTTAGTATCCCAAACATTTTGAATGTGAAGGGGACGCTGTGTTGTAACAAATGTAGTATTTGTACCAATGTGGTTAAAACTTTTGATAACATCAATGGTATTAAATTTGAGCCCAAGGATGTTTTTACATGTAGAAGTAAAGGGGTAATTTATGCATTAAAATGCCCATGTGAATTGTTTTATATAGGGGAAACTAAGAGGGAGTTTCGTATTAGATTCACGGAACACATTAGAGACATTAAAAATAAAAAAGAAGATAAAATAATAGCTGCACATTTTCATATGTTCCATGGAAGTGATGTAACTAAATTGAAAGGGACAATTTTAGAAACTGTTAAGTGGTTTTATGATGATGATAATATATCGAAGCATAAGTTATGTTATAAAGAAAGCATCTATATTTTAAAGTATAAAACACTTGTGCCAAATGGACTAAACAATGATTTAAATTGGAAATGTTTGCTTTAAATGTGGATGAGTTTTTTAATTAGTGTTTAATTGATTGTTAATTGAAGATTTTTTTGTATAAATGTTTGAGAAATGTATGATATTGTTTGTTACTCCTGGAAGGTGGTCACACTGAAGCGCTAGAGTAAAACTAAAAGTTTTGTATGTGCCTTTTTGTTTGGTCCACTGGGTGATTGTCGTTTTTATTATAATTTATGCCACTGTGTTTGATCTTGATGCATTGATGGTCATCACTGTTGTCAAAAACTTATTTTTGGTAATATCATATGACACTGGAATGGAGTGGTTCTTTGATTTTTGGTAATATATGACACTGGAATGGAGTGGTTCTTTGATTTTTTGTAATATCGTATGACACTGGAATGGAGTGGTTCTTTGATTTTTGGTAATATCGTATGACACTGGAATAGAGCAGTTCTTTGATTTTTGGTAATATTGTATGACACTGAAATGGTGGCTCTTTGATTTTTGGTAATATCATATGACACTAGAATGGAGTGGTTCTTTGATTTTTGGTAATATCGTATGACACTGGAATGGAGTGGTTCTTTGTTTTTTGGTAATATCATATGACACTGGAATGGAGTAGTTCTTTGAGTTTTGGTAATATCATATGACACTGGAAAGGAGTGTTTCTTTGAGTTATAGTAATATCATATGACACTGGACTGGAGTGGTTCTTTGATTTTTGGTAATATCATATGACACTGGAATGGAGTGGTTCTTTGATTTTTGGTAATATCGTATGACACTGGAATAGAGCATTTTTTATTTTTGGTAATATTGTTATGCTACTGGAATGGTGGCTCTTTGATTTTTGGTAATATTGTATGACACTGGAATGGAGTGGTTCTTTGATTTTTGGTAATATAGTAGAACACTGGAATGGAGTGGTTCTTTGATTTTTGGTAATACAGTCTAAAATGAGAGAAGAAGAGGAGCCCACCTCAGAAGAAGTAAGAACAGCACTAAGGAAGATGAAGTCAGGGAAAGCAGCAGGCTCAGATGAGGTCACAGCAGATATGATAAAGATGCTGGGTGAGATAGGGGAGAAATGGCTCCTGAGGGTAGTAATAGCAGTGTGGAGAGAAAGGCATATCCCAGATGACTGGAGAATAAGCATACTCATACCAGAATACAAGAACAAAGGACGCATCCACAACCGTGGGCAGCACAGAGGCATCAAACCCCTACCACATTGCATGAAAGTTCTGGAGAGGGTGATTAATAAACAGATACCCAGAGTAGTAGAATGTAAGACGGGAGATGAGCAGTTTGGATTCAGATGAGGATGCAGCACAACTGACCCAATGTTTGCATTGAAACAGTTACTTGAGAAGAAGCTAGAGATGAGGAGAAGGCCAACTGGGCATTCCTAGACTTGGAGAAAACATATGACAAGGTTCCAAGAAAGCTGATCTGGGCAGTGCTGCTGTGGTTTGAAGTCCCAGAAACATTGGTAGAATTAATGCAGGCTATGTACAAGGATCCATTGACTCAAGTACGAACAGTGTTCGGCCTAACAGAGGGGTTCCCAGTGGGAGTGGGTGTACACCAGCGTTCAGCACTGAGTTCACTGCTGTGCATACTGGTGATGGACTACATTAGCAAACAGGTTGGAGGGAATGGATCAACAAAGCTGCTGTATGCAGACGATGTGGCAATACAAGCAGACTCTGAACTAGAACGTCAGCAAAGGATAGGAGAATGGAATGCATATCTGAAGACACATGGGATGAAACTAAGCACAGATAAGACCGTGGTAATGGCAGCAAATTGGGGAAATCAAAAGAAGCTGAGAATAGAGATAGAAGGGAAGATAGTGGAACAAGTTAACCGCTTCAAGTATCTGGTAGTGGTGGTTGAGGAGAAAGTCTGAATGAAGAGGTCAAAGCTAGAATCAGAGGGGCTGCAGCCAACTGGCATAGAGTATCAAGTGTAGTCTGTAACAGAAGAATGCCAAAGAAGCTGAAAAGTAAGGTGTACAACACGGTGGTGCAACCAGTACTACTGTATGGTACAGAAACCTGGGCAGCAAAGGCATAGCAGTTGAAGAAGCTAGAGGTGATGGAAATGAAGTGTCTGAGAAAGGTGCTAGGATGCACACTGTGGGACAGATGAAGAAATAAGGACATAAAAGCAGAAGCCAAAGTAGTTCCAATTACAGATAAGATCAAAGAGAACAGATTACAGTGGTTTGGGCTCATGTGTATAAAAGCAGAAGACAATCTGGTGAGGAAGATTTGGGACAGACAGGAAGAAGGTAAGAGGAAGTGAGGACATCCAGCAAAAGAGGTGGATGGATTGTGTGAAAGAAAATCTGTGACAGTCAGGCTTGAGTTTTAAAGAAGGCAGGAGTGTGGCACTGAATTGAGAGAGTTGGCAAGAGTTAACATGATACCCTGACCCCATGTAGAAAAAATGGGAAAAGGGGGATGATGATAATGATGATGATGACTGGAATGGAGTGGTTCTTTGATTTTTGGTAATATCATATGACACTGGAATGTAGTGGTTCTTTGATTTTTGGTAATATCATATGACACTGGAATGTAGTGGTTCTTTGAACTTTAACATGTGGTACAGATCTAAATAAAAATTACAGAATCATATGTGAACGTATGGATCTTGTGTTAACAAATAATTGTGTATATTTTGAATTGAAACAAGTTATGGGGTAAGTAATGTGGCTGCTGCAGCACCAGTTTTTGCCAACATTATACTTTGGTGGTGGGAATGCAACTTTGTATTTGCATCGAAGTTTTGGAATTACATTTCACAGTATTTGAGATTCCTGGATGACATTTCTATTTTATGGACTGGGAACTTTGATATGTTGAATGGATTTCTATGTTATATCAACCAGACTACAGCACTTCTTCAGTTTTGTCAGTCAGATGGATGATGACAAGATGAGCTTTTTGGATGTGTTGATGTACAAGAATTATGTGTAGGTTGCTTCAAATACTCTATTTACCATAAGGGACTTAATCAAACAGCATCATTTTAAGAGCTTTTACCCCCTTGTGGCAGCAGAAACACATCGTGAGAGGGCAACTGGTAAGATCGTCCAGGTTGCACTGTGAAGAGCACAGATTTCTTGGAGTGCACATTTTTTAGAACAATGTTTTTAGATTGGGGTACCCACAGACTCTATTTTATAGTTGTTACAAACAAGTGGCATGTGTTAGGCTTACAAAACATCCATGCTTGATTAGAAATCCAGCTAACTTACCCAGTTACAGAAAAGATGAAAAATATTTTTCTAGAACCATGATTTTGGAATACAATAGTAGAAACATGGATGTTAAGGACATTTTTGCAAGGAATTGGTCCAGCATTTTTTGGTACCTATGGGTTAAGCAATAAATCTTGTGATGTGCCAAAGTTTACTTACAAAAAAGAAAAGAATTTAAACGTCTTGTTTGAGATTAACAAAAATATTAAAGAAATTATCAACAAGAGTATGTACAGATGTGGATCCTGCAAACAATGTAAGTTCATTTTAGACATGGAGAACATTAATGTGGCAGGATATCCATATTGAATTGCTCCCAGCGGTCATTTTGATTGTAGTGTCAAAGGGATACTATATTTGGCACAGTTGTCCTCATCTTTACGTGGGTAAGACTGAGCAAATGTTGAGAAAAAATATCAATGTCTATATGCTGTAAAAAAGGGTGATTTGGCCAACTCCTTGTGCAAATACTCTAAAGATTGCATGCAATGTCAAAAGTGTTTATTTTTTGTTTTGGAAAGGGTGGGCCCAGATTTAAGAGGGGGGAATTGTTACTCCAGGCTTGAAGCCAGGGAGCTTCAGTAGCAGATTGAACTGAATGCCTTTAATTCCCCAGGCATAAATGATAAGATTTCAGTAAATAGGCAGTTAACAAAGGGCTGTATTATGAATGTTTTACTGCTTCCTATTATTTTTTTACACAAAAACACATATTTTTGATGCCCAGAAAATTTAACATGTGTTAATTGCATGTTGCTGTAATTTATTTATGTGTTACATGGTTTGAAAGGAAATATTTGTACTTTCATGTAATTACCATTTGGCCATACTGCGGCAGTGGACAAGTTTATAAAAGGGGAAATGGTGAGTTTAATATGATGAAGTTCTTGTTTTATGTTTGAAATGAAAGCACTCATTAAACCAGTGCTCTTGTGACTTTACTTCCTTTGGTTGGTGATTTTTTTTTTTTTTTTTTTATGTTTTTAACCTTTCTGTTTGTTTGGACAAATATTAGGTCATTATGAACCTTATACACAAAATACTTCCATATGGATTCTAGCAGTGAGTGGCACAGAGGGATAAAATTCTTACTGCAGTGCAGTTTAACTGCATGTGATTAGAAGTCTAGGAGCTAAAGAAGCCAATATAGGAGTAACATGAGTAAACAACAAATGTCAGTTCACCTTTCATTGAGAGAAAGAGAGCTGGAGCATCATCCAGGTAAAACCTGTCACTGAGCTCCATGTATGCAGGTTCAGTAAGATGAGCACCTCCAAGGCGTTTCTGTACTTTAGTGAAAAAGTGCAGCTATGCAGAAGTGCACATCTGTATAGGGGATCAGCACTTAATGGCAAGGCACTGTGCTTGCTGATTAATAATGAAGCCATGGGCACATCAGAAAATTATGACTCAGTTGAGGATGATGGCTTGATGGTCTCCAGTTCTTATGCTCTGGCATCTACCAAAATAAAAAAATGTTGTACACTGAATGCATAAATTTGCATCCAAAACACCACAAATGGGCATTTATTTGAAACTGGTGTTTTATGCAGGACCAAGCCTTCCATACCCACATGTACTGCTGCTTAATATTATAACCTCTACGTTTTCTATTGCTGTTAGGAAGGCTGAATATTAGAATATTGCTCAAAAAATCAAGTATTTGCTTTTCTATTTTATATGGCAAGTTCAGAGAAACAGTGCTCAATTCTGCATAATTTGACATTTGTGTTTCAACAGAACAAGAAACGTATTGTCACAGGGCTATGCCTTAAAGAAATGAGGGCTCCACTGAGATAACTTTGCATTCGAGAAAGAGTATCACTTACAGTGCATTATAGACTTCTATGCCTGCTTAGGATGGGATAATGAATGGGCTAATGGGTCAACAAAAGGAGCTTGATGTTCAAGATGAAAAAAGATCAAAAAGGAAATATAAAAATGTATTTTATGTGCTCTTCCTCAGAAGGCCTGTGACCTTGAAATTAAAATATATAAATAGTGAACTAATAGGCACACCCTCAACATGGCACGTACAGGTGAGATTGTACCCTTATAAATACATTAGCAACTCATTTATTGTCTGATTTCACTAAATGCCATTGTTATGCTATAAACTGTAAACAATTTATTTGACATACTTTTCCAAACTTTTCTTCCCTAGCATCTGCTAAGAAGGGGAAACCTATGCCGAGACGGATAATCCAAACAAATAAATAAATATATGTAACTGCACAAATGTGTTTTAAATGACAGGCTTTCATTTTGTTTATCATGCTGTCATGATAATGATATATTGTTATAATTTACTTACCTATCTGTTGTGGACTAAAGATTAGTTAAATAAATAGTGCACTCTCATTGCAGTATTAGTAGTGTTCTGTGCCATTGTTATGTTAGCTGCCTACAGAAACTACTCAATATGTGTTTACAGTAAAAAGGAAGGCATTATTTAGTGATATGGGATTTCAGACATAGCACATTAAACTATTCTGATACCTCCAGGTAATTGTCTAGGATCATCCTAGTGATGTCTCTGAACATCTAACAGTGCCTGTTCAGGATGCTCAGATTCATACATGTGATCTCTGAATACACTATTCCATGCTGCTTTACTTATTGTAACCCTCGTCCATTAGCGCACTCAGCCATAACACACATATACGCACACAGTTCTGTACATAGAGAGAGGTGCATATGTAACATCCACATATTACTGTGTCTCTATGTCTAGGAGAAGAATGTGGTTATCTGCTTATTCAACGTTAAGTCAAGACTGTTACGGAGGAATTATTTATAGTTTGCAGCTTTCAATGTCTTGACCTAGATTTATACATATATTTGCAAATATCAAAGTACCTTGATAAATCATCGTGATTTTTCCATTGGAACTTTTGTGTGTTAAAATTAACAGCAACATCTGGCACCTAGACAAGTCTGTCCCCCAATTCACATACACACACACACACATGTGCACATGCAAATACGTGCACATGCATATACACACACGGGCATGCATGCACATATGCTCGCGCACACACACACACACACACACACACACACACACACACACACACACACACACACACACACACACACACACACACACGCACACACGCGCACACGCGCACACATGCACACACACACACACGCACACACACACACCCACACACACACACACCACCTTGCTAGAGCCATACACACACTACAATGTATGACGTAAACTGAAAGCAGTAATGCAGGCTTCATACAGAATTTTTGTACATATTTACTCTGCCTACAAGCATGACAGAAACAAATGGAAGGGGGCCTGCTAACAGTCCAAGATAAAGGCATGGCATAAGTGCTTGAACTTTTATATCAGTTTACCATTCATTTTAAACACCCATTTTATTTCTTTAGAGATTATTACCACTGGAAGGCATCTGTAATCATAATGTAGAAACTGTGGAATGTTTTAAATCATTGCTTAACCAATGTCAAACTATTGCTTCCATAACATATTTCGGAAGAAATTTAAAGCTATCCTTCCCATGACAGGTTTTTGAACAGAGATCAACTGGTGCAGGAAAAGTAGCATAAGGACATACTCAGCAGTCATATTCTTATAAACCTCTCAGCATCCTGACCTAATATCAAAAATCAAGAAAAAATATAAGGAAATACTCAGCAGTCATATTCTTATAAACCTCTCAGCATCCTGACCTAATATCAAAAATCAAGAAAAAATATAAGGAAATACTCAGCAGTCATATTCTTATAAACCTCTCAGCCTCCTGAGCTAATATCAAAAAATCAAGAAAAAATAATGTGTTTTGAAGTGAAACATTGGATATTTATTTATTTATTTATTTATTTATTTATTTATTTAAGCTGCTTCTGTAAGAAAGATTGTAATCTTATAGCAATGTTAATTCACCAGGTGCTAGAAATAATTGCTGCATCCCACAATCACAGAAGTAAATACAATCAATTTGATATTTGAAAAAAAAAATGGCATTCTGACTGTTGCTGGAACAAAATCCAGAAACATGAAAACCCAGTGATTTTTATGACATTTTAAATATTACAATAACAGACCTTTCTCAGTCTATAGATTTATTATTTTTTATTTGCCCATTTGACTAACTTAATGACTCATCTATATTCATCTATTGGTCAGTGCATTTCTCTTTAGTGTCTAGAACTGGTTCTTCAGGGCTATCTCCCCATATCTGGGGTTGCACTGGGACCCTGAAATTCAGGGTTTTCTTTAGTATTAGAAATGCTGTTTGTTTTGTTTTGTTATGAGTATTGCAGTCTTACTTTACTGTGCATAGGTATTGATTGGATTTGTCATTCATCAGTCTGTCATACTGCCTGTGGTCTTACTTAGTTTCAGTTTGATGCAGTGAAAACTGAGAAGGTATTGAGAAATGCCAGTACACTATAGATTTAAATGACAGGAGGTTGTAAATTATGTAATGCAATTACTATATATGTCATAGGGTATACTGAGTATGAGAGACTGAGAAAAAAATAAAGATCAAGACAGAGAAATGTCATAAACGGTACATTTTGTAGTAATAGAATATTGTGGATTCAGAATTTTAAAGTGCCTTTCTATGCGCTGTAATAAAACTACATTAGGAAAATTTGGCTAAGCTTGAACTTATGGTCTGAGAATTAAAGCAAGACATACAGAGATAAAACATTTCTGGAGAGAATATAGACATCAGCCATATAACTGCAAACTATGGAGGCTAGAGAAATAATACATTGCAAACACGTTAAGGCTGTTATGATGAAAAGAGTTCTGCAAACCACTGAAGGTTTTGCCTGTTGATTCTTATGGGTCACATCACTAAAAACTGCAGGACTGCAAATCATTTGGTAAATTGTTTGCTTCCACCATTATATTCAGTCACTTCAGAATGACTCCTAGTTTTTATTATTCATATAGCAGCAGAGGTTAGGCATAGTGTGCATTGTATGTGGAGGATGGAGTGTGTTTTGTCTGTGTGAGTGAAGGCTCGTATGTTTGATTTCTTTTTGAGTGTGTGTGTGTGTGTGTGTGTGTGTGTGTGTGTGTGTGTGTGTGTGTGTGTGTGTGTGTGTGTAAGAACGACTTTTGATGATATACATACTTTTCTACCTGATGATGAATGGATGCAGATCTTACCTGTGGGTTGGTCAGTGACTTGGTTTTGTGATGTTTTGATTTATTCAGTAGCATTATTACTCTTTCTAGCAGATTTGTGGCAAGATCATGTGGGGATCAACTGCATGTAGTTGTGCCTGTTTTTTTTTCTTAGTATGATACAAACTTTCACTACTTTCCTGGAGAATAAGATATTTGAACATTTTGGGTAATAATTAGAAAAAAGTGATGGACAATGTTACATGAAATATTACAGTGAGCAGTGCAGACAGGGGATCATTCAGAGACACAAGTAGCATGACTATGCTACTGGAAAGTGAGCATAACATGCATGAGATGCAAGTGACTGCATAACTGAATGCAGCAAAGTGTCACCATGCTGAGAGTCATTGCATACACAAATGACAGACTCAAGCAAGGAGGAGTGATTCAGGGACATATAAACAATGGGATGAGCTGCATTGATCATGAATTCTGAACACCAGGATTTTCCAGTGTGCAGGATTTTCAGCTGAGTTATGATGCTAGGAATAGCCCAACATTAGCAGGGCAGCATGCATTAATTGCTGCCTGTAGAGCTAATGTCAATGTAGTTTTTCATTTTCACCCTCCACATCATAGATGGGTCTACCAGTGGCTGGCATACCATCACTTCCATGGCCAGGACATCACCAACTACTATCATGTAGACACACACACCATGCAGAATTTAGAAGACATATGCTACCCACAAATGGAATCAATGGGGAATGCATAGATTACTTATCCTGGTAGATACAACGGTCTGGGCAACATTAACCATCCTTGCTATGAGGTCTTTTCAACAATCAACAGCAGACATCTTAGGAGTTTTGCAGGCATCTTTAATATTAAGCTGTAGCACGTGAAGAAACATATATGGTTTCCATGGACAGCAGAGGATAAAAAACAGCATTCTAGAACACACCCCATATCCAGAGGTCCTCTGGGCATTGGTTGCACCACAATAACATCAAGGTCCTACATGATTCACATGGTAACCAATATAGCATCTGAAAGGGCTTCCATTGTATCAACTGCCAGTAGGTGTGTGACACAAAGGGTATAATATTCAATGTGTCAGTGTACCATACCATTTATGTAGTTCCTATAATTACACTGGCACACATTCAAAGTCTATCTTTCATGTCTAGTGACTTTCCACAAGGGTATCTTATCCATCTAGAGAGTCCTGGATATGTTGCTCCCAAGAATCTAGGCAGCAAGTCATGCATAATGGTGTCCCCTGCTAGTGTGTTGTAGGTAATGCAGGATATGCTTTGAGATCATGAATAATAAATATACTCCTTCCTAAAGCACCAAGACCATAGTGGAGATGATATATGGCACAGCACTGTCACAGCCACAAAATGTCATTGAACCTGTGCACTGACTCCTGTAGACACACTTCCGGTGGATGAGTACACCTGGTGGTGCGCTATGGCATGCACCTAAAATCTGAACTCATTTTTTTGCAGTGTGCACAATGTTATATGATATGGCAGGATGCATGAGCTAAAGCATGGGAACATTACACAGGATGCATGAGATAAAGCATGGGAACATTGCACAGGATGCATGAGCTAAAGCATGGGAACATTGCACAGGATGCATGAGCTAAAGCATGGGAACATTGCACAGGATGCATGAGCTAAAGCATGGGAACATTGCACAGGATGCATGAGCTAAAGCATGGGAACATTGCACAGGATGCATGAGCTAAAGCATGGGAACATTGCACAGGATGCATGAGCTAAAGCATGGGAACATTGCACAGGATGCATGAGCTAAAGCATGGGAACATTTGCATTACAGCCAGACAGAACTGTTACAGCAGTGATTGAGGAGTCAGGTAATGAGTTGTCAGAGGAACCAATGCAGTGGCACCCCATGCAAGTCCGAGATAGGCACAATTCACTGAGGCACTGGCAAAGGGTTAGTGTCTGTTCCTCAACTATAGGCGATAACAAGGACTATGCTAAATAAAACTGATGCATCAACAGAGACACCCTATGCAGTACAGTGCACTGGCTGATGTTTATCGTTCACACAGCCTCAGTGGCATATGGGGTCTGTGTCTGCACAAATCCACAGTCACTTTTGCAGAGTTCAGAATTCCCTCCTCTGACTCGCTTTGACAGGGGATCAGCTAAGCCCCTCCCAGAATGGGAAGCCTAATCCCTGTTACAAGAAGTCAGTAGTCCAGTCTTTTATTGCCAGCTGTAGGAATCACACAATTGAAATCTCATCAGCAGCCTGGATTCATGAGTTACAACTTTCAGACCCAGATAAGATCTCTTTAGGAACTTCACCTCCTCTTTATTATTATATACTTTTGATTTCTTTCCATTTTATTTAAAAAAAAAAAAAAAAATATATATATATATATATATATATATATATATATATATATATATATGTGTGTGTGTGTGTGTGTGTGTGTGTGTGTGTGTGTGTGTGTGTGTATGTGTGTGTGGTGTGTATATATGTATATATATATATATATATATATATATATATATATATATATATATATTATAATCGCGAAATACTGAAATATTGAATTTCAGTATTTCGAGACTATAATAGCGAAAGCCCAGTTCCGCGAAAGACCACATAACTGAAGCCAGAAATGTAAAATCAGTGGTTATGGTGCTGCTCTGTGTTACTGGATAGCTGGAGATTCAAGTAAGTGTTTAGATTTTAAGTGTTTTGTGTAGGGATTTTATTGTATGTTGGTGTGTTGGGAAGTTGTAGATCTAGGTTAAGGTATGTATGTAAGTGTGAGTGTGTAAGTGTTGAGAATGGTGGTGTTTGTATGTATGTGATGTGTATTTGTGTGAGGGGAATGTAGATTGTGTAGTGGTGGGTTTCATGTCTGTGTCATTTTTAGTGTGACCTCGGAGTTGGTATATATAAGTAGCGGGGGTATATAGAGAGTAGCTGTTTGTATGTGCGTTGTTTTGTTTGTGTGTGTTTTGTTTGTTTGTTGTAGTGTGGGGAGGAAGGTGTATGTGTGTTTGTGTGGTGTAGGATGTGTTTAAAAGTCGCGGTTTTGAATTTCGCGGTTTTGGGGTGTTGGTATTTTGATTTTTTGGCTTTATAGTCTTGAGCTACTGAAATTCGATATTTCAGTATTCCGAGAATATAAAGTGAATCTATATATATATATATATATATATATATATATATATATATATATATGTATGTATGTATATATATTTATTTATGGGTCTACTTTAGAAGACTGAAAAAATGTAAGACTGAATCCCAAAAGACTGAAACTTCAAAATACTGAACACATTTTTAATGTAGGGGGCAAGCCTCCCCCCCCCCTGTGCCCCCCACCCTCCCTGCTCATTATATATACCAACTCCAGGATTGCACAACAGTGGAGAAGTGGCAAAATCCATCATTGAGCATTTTGAATTTACGGCTTTTTGTTTTTCAGTCTTTTGAAGTAGACCCATATAAATATATATATATATATATATATATATATATATATATATATATATATATATATATGTTTATGTGTGTGTGTGTGGGTGTGTGTGTGTGTGTGTGTGTGTGTGTGTGTGTGTGTGTGTTAATTTTATTTTACTTGCTATTGAATACTGCTGTTAATTCCTCTGGGAATTCTAGCTTACTACTGTGTATCGTTTGCATTCTTAATACTGCTTTTAAACAGTTATGGGCTTTACTAAAGTGTTTAATGACTTGTACTGGAAAACTGAAGTTCTGTGTTGTCAGTTGAATATGAGGAACTATCTTTGCATGTACAGCCATGACTTACTCACATATGTTGTTTATCTATTTTGTTTTGAAGTTCTGACAGGAAAATATTGCATTTTTTCACTTTTTTCTTCATTTATATAATATTTACTGCTGATTTAGTACAGCTATAGCCATTTTTATTGTTAAATCATGATTTTATTGCTAATTACTTTATTTACATTTTCTCTGGATAATCTTTCCTTTCTGATAATGGAATACCTAATTGAATGCTTATTTATACTATTTTAAAGAGTTTCTGTTTGATTTAAGGGCTTATATTTGATTTTGTGGCAATATCTGGACAAGTGGATATTACTTGGTGCTACCACTGTGTGTGCTGTTGGTTACTATACTGTCCAGTTTGTAGAACAAGGTTTAACACATTTTAAACTGTTTCTCCTACATGTTATGCAGTTCAGCCCTATTTTCTATCATTCATAGGTTCATAGGTTCATAGATTAGTACTAAGCTAACTGCCCTTGTGAGACATTTTAAGCCTAGCCAATTATCCCTTGTGAGACTCAAACCCTGCACCTTGCGTTTGTCAGGCAAACACCTTAACCATCAGGCCACCCTCCCAACCCTGTGGAGACATAGTTTATATTTTCCATTATTGCTGCCCTTAGTCAACTCTTAATAGTGTCAGTATATTAAGCTGGCTGGTATCATTCCCCTTGCTTGATGGATATAAAAACATTCCTTAACCTACAGTTTATAAATCTGCTTTTGCCTTAAGCCAGCCTGAAGACCATTTACCTTTTTCCTCATCACCCTCTATTGTGATTCCATTGCCCTGTATGGTATGTGGGTCAGAGACAGCCTCCTGGGCTGTTCCAGTTAGGTATGTGAGTACCAAACCCTATAGATGCAGGAGAGGTCTGGGGCTAGAGACATCTGTATAAAGGAAAAAAGTGAGCAGTAAACTAGTGCAATCCAAAATTAACCAAGACCAACCAACATAAACAGTCGCATGTTGGACTAGGACTGTCTGCTCTTTTTTTACTGCCAAGAAATCACTTGTCAACCAACATAATACACAGTGGTAGTAAAAAAGGATCAAAGAGTCTTGATCCCACATGCAACCATTTGTTTACATTTGTTAGAGACATCAATGTTGTTAGTGCATATGCTCCACAAGTTGGGTGTGCGATGGATGAGAAAGAAACATTTTGGAGTAAGTTGGATGAAGTGGTGATGACTGTACCCAAGGGTGAGAGACTGGTGTTTGGAGCAGATTTCAACAGACATGTTGGTAAAGGGAACAGAGGGGATGAGGAAGTGAAGGATAGGTGTGGTGTTAAGCAAAGGAATGCAGAAGGTCAGATGGTAGTGGATTTTGCGAAAAGGATGGACATGGCTGTGATGAATACATATTTTAACAAGAGGGAGGAGCATAGGGTGACATACAAGAGTGAAGGAAGATGCACACAGGTGGATTATATCTTGTGTAGGAGGGCCAGTCTGAAGGAGATTGGAGACTGTAAAGTGGTGGCAGGGGAAAGTGTAGTTAGGCAGCATAGGATGGTGGTTTTTAGGATGACATTGGTGATCAAGAAGAGTAGGATGAGTGTGAGGGCAGCACCAAGGATCAAATGGTGGAAATTGAAAAAAGGATAATTGTGAGATGATGTTCAGGGAAGAGTTAAGACAGGCACTGGGTGGCAGTGAAGAGTTACCGAATAGCTGGGTAACTACAGCAGAGCTAGTAAGGGAGACTGCTAGAAAGGTGTTTGGTGTGACATCTGGAAAGAGGAAGGAGGACAAGGAGACCTGGTGGTGGAATGAAGAAGTACAGGAGAGTATACAGAGAAAGAGGTTGACGAAGAAGAAGTGGGATTGTCAAAGAGATGAAGAAAGTAGACAAGAGTATAAGGAGATGAGGTGCATGGCAAAGAGAGAGGTGGTGAAGGCTAAGGATAAGGCGTATGAAGAGTTGTATAAAAGGTTGGACACTAAAGAGGGAGAAAAGGACATGTACCGATTGGCTAGACAGAGTGACCGAGGTAGTAAAGATGTGCAGCAGGTAAGGGTGATAAAGGATAATGAGGGAAACATACTCACAAGCGAGGAGAGTGTGTTGAGCAGATGGAAAGAGTACTTTGAGGGGTTGATGAATGAAGAGAATGAGAGAGAGAGAAGATTGGATGATGTACAGATAGTGAATCATGAAGTGCAGTGGATTAGCAAGGAGGAAGTAAGGATAGCTATGAAGAGGATGAAGAACAAAAAGGCTGTTGGTCCAGATGACATACCTGTGGAAGCATGGAGGTGTTTAGGTGAAATGGCAGTGGTGTTTTTAACTAGATTGTTTAATGAAATCTTGGAAAGTGAGAGGATGCCTGAGGAATGGAGAAAAAGTGTTTTGGTACCGATTTTTAAGAATAAGGGTGATGTGCAGAGCTGTAGTAACTACAGAGGGATTAAACTGATCAGACACAGTATGAAGTTATGGGAAAGAGTAGTGGAAGCTAGGTTAAGAAGGGAGGTGATGACTAGTGATCAGCAGTATGGTTTCATGCCAGGGAAGAGCACTACAGATGCAATGTTTGCTCTGAGAGTGTTGATGGAGAAGTACACAGAAGGTCAGAAGGAGTTGCATTATGTCTTTGTGGATTTAGAGAAAGCATATGACAGGGTGCCTAGAGAGGAGTTGTGGTATTGTATGAGGAAGTCGGGAGTGTCAGAGAAGTATGTAAGAGTGGTACAGGATATGTACGAGGGTAGTGTGACAGCGGTGAGGTCTGCGGTGGGAGTGACGGTTGCGTTTAAGGTGGAGGTGGGATTACATCAAGGATCAGCTCTGAGCCCTTTCTTATTTGCAATGGTGATGGACAGGTTGACAGACGAGATCAGACAGGAGTCCCCGTGGACTATGATGTTTGCAGATGACATTGTGATCTGTAGTGAGAGTAGGGAACAGGTGGAGGAGACCCTGGAGAGGTAGAGATATGCTCTAGAGAGAAGAGGAATGAAGGTCAGCAGGACTAAGACAGAATATATGTGTGTGAATGAGAGGGAGGATAGAGGAATGGTGAAGATGCAGGGAGTAGAGGTGGCGAAGGTGGATGAGTTTAAGTTCTTGGGATCAACAGTTCAGAGTAATGGTGAGTGTGGAAGAGAGGTGAAGAAGAAAGTACAGGCAGGATGAAGAGGGTGGAGAAGAGGGTCAGGAGTGATTTGTGACAGACGATTACCAGTAAGAGTGAAAGTGAAGGTCTCCAAGAGGGTAGTGAGACCAGCTATGTTATATGGGTTTGAGACAGTGGCATTGACAAAAAGGCAGGAGTCAGAGCTTGACGTGGCAGAGTTGAAGATGTTAAGATTTGCACTGGGTATGACGAGGATGGACAGGATTAGGAATAAGTATATTAGAGGGTTAGCCCAGGTTGGAAGGTTTGGAGACAAAGCCAGAGAGGCAAGATTAAGTTGGTTTGGAGATGTGCTGAGGAGGGATGCAGAGTATATTGGGAAAAAGTTGCTAAGGATGAAGCTGCCAGGTAACAGGAAAAGAGGAAGGCCTAAGATAAGGTTTATGGATGTGGTGAGAGAGGACATGCAGGTGGTTGGTGTAACAGAGCAAGATGCAGAGGACAGGAAGAAATGGAAACAGTTGATCTGCTGTGGCGACCCCTAATGGGAGCAGCCGAAAGAAGAAGAAGAAGATCTTGTCAGACCTAATGTTATGCCCCCAGATATTTTGACCAATAATGTAGTTCACAGTAATAAAAAACAGAAACTTCACCACACTGTAGACAATCAGATTAGTACAATGTATAGGACTGATGTGGTTTCCTTAGCTAAGAGTGTTTTATAGTAAGCTAATCTTGGAGATTATGCTCCTTTGCAGAATGACTATGGGGTTTCCTTCCCCAGGGATCAGCCTATGGCTGTCGATTTTGATGGGGACTCTGACGCAGACAATAGTGAACACTGAGTCCATTCATTTATTCAGAGCTTCCTTGTGCCTGTCTTGGACACCTGTGACTGCAAGACTTGGATTGCTTCTAAAACCATATGTATCTACAAAACTGATAAAAGTATACTTTTTTGCACTTGGTTTAATTGTTTCAGCGATATTTAATTAACACTTCTGTGCTGCATTTACGTATTTTGTTGAATATGTCACTGTTTTTCTGCCTGCACTCATTAAAGAAACTCTATCTGTTTATTATTGTATTGCTCTTAGGTTGTTTTTAACAGTAGTCTGATAGTTCCTAACCTCCTCTGTTACTGCAAAAGCTGATTTTGAGTTTGACAAGGTTCTCCTGAGTATGCCAAAATATTTCTAAGTTTTCCAAAATGTTTGTGCATTGTGAACATTTCTCAAGGTTAGTGAATGTATTTCCAAGGATTTCTGATAATGCAGGAATTTTTACTTCTGTTCTAAACCATTTCTCACTGCACTTGAGCTCAAAGCAGTTTGTTTTATTTTAAGAGTGTTCTTTTGCACACTGGTGGGAGCAGAGAGCTAAATTCAACCCATACAAGGTGGGAACTACTGGTTGATAGCTTATTGTGATTTTATCTGATTGGCTTGAGGGTTTAACTTTATAAAAGATGTTCATCCTTCTGGTATAAAAGAATTACATTTTTTTGGGATTGTACTCCCTTATTCAGAACTTCCTTGTGCCTGGCTTGGACACCTGTGACTACAAGATCTGGATTGCTTCTAAAACTATCTGGATCTTCAAATTTGATATAAGTATATTTTGTACTTATTATTTATTTATTTATTTATTTATTTATTCCAGTTTGGTGACCGGGGAGATCCACTGGGCTCGAGAGCCCATTTTCAGTGGAGGCCCGTGGAGAAAAGCTCCACAATACAAAGTTACATTACATAGAGAATTACAAGAAAAATATTTGCATTGCAATCAACAGGTAGTATAATAACAGGTTGTATTACAGTCAAAACAGGTATTCAGTAAAGACAGCAAAACTATTAAACATTTTTCAAGAGAAAGACAGGCATACAGCATAATGGCTGGATGTTACTGTTTAGTTACATTTATAATCTAAGTATATGAGAGAAATTAGGAAGGTATGAAGGTTAGCCAGGAGAGAAGGAGGAGCAGAGCTTGGGAGGTATGAGTTGAAGAGTGCAGTTACATTTCCTGTGAAGAAACAGGTAAGAATGAAGTTGTGTTTTGAAGGTGTGTGGATTGTCACAGGTCCTCAGAGTAGAGGGCATTCCATTTTTTGACTAGGGAAAAGGAGAGTAGGAGCTGACCAGCTGGGCACTTGGGTTTTTGGACGATTATAAGGTTTTGGCGAGTAGATCTAAGGGGTCTAAGGGGGTATATGGTTGTAGGATATTAGATAATTCAGGGCAGCTAGTAGGTTGGAATAATAATTTGTGGGCTGTGACGATTTGGAGAAAGTCAAGTTGATTAGGGAGTTCAAGCCAATTTAAAGAGTGTAGGGAGGTGCAGTGATGGGAGGAGGATTTTGCCTTGGTAGCTAATCTGGAGATTTTGTTGTAGCACACTTTCAGTTTAAAGGTGAGTGTGGAAGATAGATTGGTAAGCAGAGGAGCACCATACAAAAGAGAGGGGAGGAGATAGGTAGTGGCGAAAGTTTGTCTGGTGGAGGGAGTGAGGAAGTGGTTGTTTCTGTAGAGTAGGCTGAGTTTTATTTGGGTTTTCTTTTTTTTTTAAGATGGATGTGAGTATTGAATTTTAAGTGTTCGTCGATGGTAACCCCCAGAAGTTTGGCAGAGTGAACGACTTTGATAATGGAATTGTTAAGGCTGGTAATTTGAAGTGAGTTTTTATCAATGGGAGTGGATTTTGAGGGAGTGAATAGAAGAATCTGAGTTTTGTTAGCATTTAGTGAGAGGTGATTTTGGTGTATCCAGTTTTCAGTAGTTGAGAAGGCAGTTTGAGTTAGAGACTGAAGATCAGATAGGTTAGAGGTGCAGCAGATCAAAGTGGAATCGTCTGCGTATTGGACAATTTTGGTATTGGGTATGGCTTTGTAGAAATCGTTAATAAAGATGTTAAATAGTAAAGGGCCTAGTGTGGAACCTTGAGGTACTCCTGTACGGGTGGGGAGGAAAATGACGGAGGCCTGGCTTCATTTGACAGCTTGGGACCTGTCAGAAAGATAGCTGGAGAACCAGGAAAGAGTTTTTTGGGAGATGTAGAGATTCAATAGATTATTTAATAGATGGGTGTGGGAGATGGTATCGAAAGCTTTAGATAAGTCTAGTAGAATAGCTGAAACTATGTTACCAGAGTCTCGAGCTAGACTGATAGAATGTAAGAAGGATAGAAGGGCTGTGTTGGTACTGTGTCCAGGGCGGAAGCCATGTTGGGTAGGAGAAAGTAGCTGGTGTTCAGTAAGGAATGGCATGAGCTGCAGGTGTATGCATTTTTCAAGAAGTTTAGAGATTGGTGAGAGGATGGCTAGAGGGCGGAAATTGGAAATATTACAGTTTTTACCACCCTTGTGGAGTGGTAGAAGAAATGCAAAACGCCATAGTATGGGTACATAGGACTCAAGTAGTGATCTATTTATCAGGATGCTGATAGGGAGAGCAATACCATCAGAGGCAATTTTTAAGAAGGAGGAAGGAAGGGCATTGGTGCAAGGTTTAAGTTTAGAGAAAAGCTTTTTTATAAGGTAGGTGGATACAGGTTTAAGTTCAAAAATAGGGGGTGTAGGAGAGGAGGAGGAGGAAGCTTGAGCAGAGGGGGTTGGAGGGTATTGTTGGGGAAGGTCTTGATTAGATCAGCAATAGAAGAGCTGAAGAAGGTGTTGAATAGTTCGGCAATTTCTTGTTCAGATTTACTAGTATCAGGACATGGGTTGCTTTTTGTACCAGGCTTGAGGAGGGAATTAATAGAGCTGCAGAATTATTTGGGTTTTTTGCATAATTTATTTGGAGTTTGATGTAGTAGGATTTTTTATCATTAATGACTTGTTTTTTAGCTTGGTTTCACATCTGTTTGTATTTAAGTAACAATACAGGCTGTTTATGTTGGAGATAGCTTTTCCAGGTTTTATCTCTTTGTAGCATAATTTTTTTGATTTCTTTGGTAAGTCATGGGGCGGTTTTAGCTTTAACTCTTTTTGTTCTTATAGGAGCTAGGGAGTTTAGGACAGTTAAGAATGTAGAGTTGAAATAGTCAACGGCATCATCTAAAGGTAGGTTTTTTAATGGGTTCCAGTTAGTGAACTTAAGGGAGTCAGAAAAGGTAGAAGGGTTAAAGTTAGCAAGGTTGCGAGTATGTAAGAGTTGGTGGGAATGTGAGAAAGAGGGTGTAGCTCTATGGGTAAAGGCAGGGAGGTGGTCTCCTAATGTGTCGGGGTGACACCAGATTTTGTTATTTTGTTAGGGTGAGATACCAGGATCCAGTCTAGGATGGAGCCTGGGGGGTTGGTTTTGTTGGGCCTAGTAATGGAGTTAGTGAGTTGAGTGAAATTGAAGACATTGACTGAAATGGTAGGATTAAGGTCGATGATTTTTTGCCAGTCAATATTTACATCACCCATAATATAGGTTTCAAGTTTAATATTAGAGGAGGTCCAGGAGAGAATGTCTTCCAGGGTATTGGTGTTGTTACCAGGAGGAATATAGAGGGAGATGATGCAGATATTTTTATGGTTGTTTAATTTTAGAAGGACAGTTAGAAGTTCAGCATTATTAAAGGAAGGGATAGGGTTAGGGTAGGGAGTGATTGACAAATGATTTACTTAGGCGGTCGGATTGAAGAGATTGATAGCCAGGGGGAAGGAATTCGGAGTCGGTTATGTGTGGTTTTAGCCAGGTTTTCCAAGATGGCTACAATGTCAGGTATATTACGATTGAGCCAGGCATGAAAGAGGGTAAGCTTATTTGCTAAGCTTTGGGCATTGATGGTGAGGAATTTAAGGTATTTACTGGTGGATTTGTTGTTGGAGCTACGGTTGTTTGTTAGAGAAATGTTTGGTCCTGGGTTGGGATGAATGTCGCCTGCTAAGCAGAGGTAAGAGAGAAGGGGAATAAGTGTGTGAGGATTGTGTTTGGTTAGGAATGGATGGTAGGAGGTGGGTTTGGATTTGTAGAATTTAGTAGGGATTCGGAAGAGTTTTACTTTTAAGAGAAGGATGGGGTCAGAGGGAAATAAAGAGTCAGAGATATTGTGGAAGTGATTTGTGAGGTGGGAGTGTGGAAGAAGAGGTGTAGAGTGTAGGTGGAAGTTGGTATAAGAGGCGGCGTGATACAAAGGAAGTAGAATGAGGATTAGGATAGATGTAGGGGTAAGGATTATAGTAGGAAAAGTGAGCATGGTAGATGAAGTCAGATTAGAAATGAAAAGATATTTAGGTCAGAGAGAGTTAGATAGGTCCCTTGTGTGTATGGAACTATCCAAGTAATATAACCCTCTGTATATAGAAAATGGATGATGCAGAGAAGCCCAAACAAACTAACACACAGTTCCCAAATAATTATTAAATGAGGGAAAAGCAACGTCCGAGGATTATTGATTTACCAATGATGGGTGTTCCCAAAAACAACACTTATATCCTGTCATATAAAATCCAGGACACACACATATAGCTTTGTTAAAAAGGAAAAACAGAGTTGCAATGTCCTATATAGCAATTCAAAAAGACGTAGTTGCTACTGTTGGTTAAGTTGTAATCAGTGATATATCATGAATCACAACTTGCATATGTGAGGGAGTTCACCACATTCCCCTAGAAAGCCTGCCTGTATACAATGTAGGGGATAGTGTTCTTAGTCCCAATAGTTGTAATGTGCACTGTCCATTCCCTGTTAAAAACTCAAAACAAAGCATTGGGTTCAAAAACCTAATGTATGCCACATATACATCCCAGCATAAATGGTATCTAGCTTAATCTAGTTTTTTATACAATTTTCAAATATATATATTCAACTTATTCTGTCTAATAATGTAAGTCAGAATGTAACTGCAAGTTAGAACCACAAACAGTAGATGCGAGTCATATATACACAGAACACAAAAGCGGCACAGTTTTAAAACACGCTAAATGACAGAATACGGCTATATATATGCAGAGGCCACTAGTGTCATATTATCTGAAGAAAGGTTAAACACCTAACACATTTCTCATGGTGATATTTCCAAAATCAGATTTAGCATTTGGCGAATATCATTCCCAGATTACTTATTTAAATATTCACCCATTTTGTGTAATGATATAAATCGGAATGAAACCTCAGGTTAGATCAACAACCAATAAGTGTGAACACACAGAAAACAAAGTGGTCCAGTTTTAAATCCCACTAGATAGCAGAATACTGCTTTAAATGTACAGGGTCCCTTAATGTCATTTTATCTAAGATGGAATTAGTTACATAACACAAAAATAGAGATGAATAACCTCCAAAACACAAAAGGCATGTGGGCGGCAGTTTTCAATCCTGCTAGTTTACAAAATACCGCTATACAATTGCAGAGGCCCCTATTGACATGTTATATATAAAAAGGTTTAGTACATAACACTTTCCACATAGGAATATATCAATAACAAATACATCATTAAGGGAATTTTATACCCATTCAATATAAGTCCCTTGTATTAACTCTGCAATGCCTTGAGCACCTTATTCTCAAAACTGAAACATGCCCACCAAAAATAAAGCGAACACTTAAAATGTTATTGGCGCTTGATGCTTATTCCTTCAAAAAAATAACAAGCACCAAAATACCAATTAGAAGTAACCTTCGGCCCATACGATAAAAATAATGCAGAAAAAAATAAAACACAGTCACCTTCTTAGTTTAAGGAAACGGCCGATGTCAAACAATCCCACTTTACGATCCTCAGCAAAAGTTTACAGGCCTTCTTAATTGTAGCAGGTAGCCGATGTGAAACGATTCCCCCTTGTCAACTGGAAATCCATTCGAAAACGACCCTTTGGTCCTGTTCTCTCCCTCTAAAGATGAAACCGGTCACCATCAGCACATTGGCACCCCGACAATCACCTTCTCATCCTCCATTGGTTGCATATACACTTCAGTGCTGCATTTATTTATTTGGTCAACTTACTCACTGTTCTATAGCCTGTAGTTTAAAGAAACTCCATATGTTTGTTACTGTACTGCTCTTAGGTTATTTTTAACAGTAGTCTGATATTTTCTAACCTCCTCTATTACTGCAAAATCTGTTTCTGAGTTTGCCAAAGTTCTCCCGAGTCTGCCAAAATATTTCTAAGTTTTGCAAAGTTTTTGTGTGTTGTGAGCATTTCTCAGGGTTAGTGAACGTATTTCCAAGGATTCCTGATATTGCAGGAATTCTTAATTCTGTTCAAAAGCATTTGTTATTGTACTTGAGCTAAAAGCCAGTTTGTTTTATATTAAGAGGGTACTTTTCTACTCTGTTTGGAGCAGAGAGCTAAATTTAACCCATCCAAGATGGGAACTACTAGTCAATAGCTTATTGTGCATTTTGTCTGATTGGCCTCAGGGTTTAACTTTATAGACGTCTTTCATCCTGCTGGTATAAAAGCCTCGCATTTGCTCATCGCACCAACACAGTTCCCAGTACTTGCATATAAGCCAACCTCTGCAGTTTAGAATCCTCTATAGGAAATGCTCTCCATAGTCTCTGACTGTTTACAGCTACTCACAGAGCTTCCAGTTTGTGCAGAAGGTGGTAACACTGCAGGTCATCTAACAGTATACTACTAAACACTCTCACTTTGACCTTTAAGTGACTCTCCCTTACTCCTTTCCATCTAGAAATTGTGTTTCTTTGCCTTACATAGCATAAGCTAGATTCAGACCTGCTGAATCTAGACTGTTTGGTATCACTGTGCTCTTAAACCAGCCATCTTACATTAAGAGGACCTTCCTGCACCCTTGTGGCAGAAGTGTGCAGCTCAGGACCCGTATAAGTTGGGGAGAAAGGCTGAGTTTGGGGCTTTCCAGTTGGTAGTTGTGTTAAAACTGTTTACATTTGCCTGTATATAAGTCACATTTGTGTGGGTTTGTGTTCAGTTTACTGAAGCTGCTCAGTGTTTGGAAACTTTAGCCAGAGGTCTGGAGTGCATCTGCATTGAAATCCAAGGCATCTACTCAAAAAAGAAAATGAAAAATAAGTATATTTTAAGCCAGCACTGCATTTTGTTAACTGTATTTAATTGAATTACTGCTTCATTTTTTCTGTTTGCGACTAAGTCCAGTTAGCCCACTTCCTTCTCAAATTCCACATTCAAAAAAATCTTGTCACAATGGACGGGCAGTTTCCCATCATTTCTTCTGCCAGCTTGACTGATACGGGCATCTTGCAGCAATGTAGCAATTGCTTTGTGTATTCTGTCAACCATTTACTCCTAAAGCAAACTAACACTGTATGTGAGAGATGCAAATACACTGTGGAATTGGAGTCAGTTCTCTAACGTAAAAGCAAACTAGACATCAAATAAGTTGTCAGCATACACACTTCACCTCCCACGTAAACCTCACCTCTCACACAAAATAAGATCACGACACATAAAACCACATACATGGAGGTACTCACTAAAAGTCTAACAAAAGAACAGAGATCTCC
This sequence comes from Protopterus annectens, assembly GCF_019279795.1. Lineage (NCBI taxonomy): Eukaryota > Metazoa > Chordata > Ceratodontiformes > Protopteridae > Protopterus > Protopterus annectens. The sequence goes on from NC_056746.1 coordinate 387,267,186, forward strand.
CAAATGCACACCACCCACACATATCAACACACACACACACCAGTGTCTCAGCAAACAAGCCCCTATGGCAAAACACATCAAATGTCTTGGTCATAGGAAACTCCATAGTGAGAAACAAAGATGTCCCCCTTCACCAGCCTGGAAAAGGAGAAAGTCATGATCAATTACCTATCAGGTGCCAGGATCTGACAAATCACGCATACAGTCACGTCACTCAACAGCAAGTACCATTATGACTCTGTCATAGTCCATGTTAGAGTGAATGACTTGAGACATACCTCTCTGGACTATATGAAGAGAGACATGATGGAACTCTCTGATTATGTGTTCTGGACAGGTATGTCCCTAGCCCTAAGCAGTATCCTACCCTTTCCCAGTATGATGTCACAATATAAACAAAAAATGATTGACTTCAACAATCGGCTCAGATTATGGTCTCAGTCCAGGGGGATCCAGTATCTGGGAGGGTACGGTACACAGACCTCACTGCTTTGCTAGAGATGGTCTGCACCTGTCCCTTCTAGGCTTCTGGATACTGGCAAAAGCCCTTGCCTCCCCCATAGTGTCCTTTTTAGGTAATGTCAAAACAACAAAATGTCCAGTGTGAAAGTCTAATCAAGACAAACTCAGAGTCGTGCTGCTTAATGCTAGGAGTTTAAACATGAAACTGCAGCCCCTGGAAACACTCCTCACTTTGAGAGATTCTGATGTCTGTGCAGCTACCAAGACATGGTCCAAGGCCACTGAGAGCACCCCTGACTGTGCAAAGCTACAATGCATTCCACACATTCTGTCCTCAAAATGAGCATGAATTAACCAAATGTGGAGGTGTATCCATCTTCATTGAAACCAAATACACTTCGAGACTGGTCAAACAGCATGACTCAAACTACTCCATGTCAAATTAACTACTGGGAAAGTACCATACCACATCATTGCTAGCTATAGATCCCCCATTTTGAACTAGGATAAACACACTGCCTACCTTGATTTACTGGAATCCCTCGCCATACAGTCCAACACCTTATTCATGGGAGATTTCAACTATCCTTCCATAGACTGGGGGGCATACAGAATCAAATGCACACTTGCCCAGTGGTTTCTGGACTTTGTTAACATAATTGGGCTGGAATAGATAGTCCACACCACCTCTGGGGGCTCTAATGTTCTGGGCATAGTACTCACCAACATGGGAGATCACTGTACTACTCCATGTGTGATGACTTCCCTGGTTAGGTCAGACCACTAATCAATCTCATTTGAAGTAACTACTGGAACTGACACCCTCACAGGAACAAAAATTATAAAAAAGCTTTACTAAAGCTAACTACAGCCTAATGGTATAAAAAACTCCATACCACCCTGCAGTCGCAGACATCAATGATCATTATGCAGAAGTGTATGCAAATGCCCTGTACAAATATTTAAGTGACTGTATAAACTCTGCTGTACATGACTGGATCAAAACCAGATCTTCCCATAAAACCAAGCCACCACTATGGATTTCAAGTGTAAACAGATTATATAATAAGAGGAAGGAACTGTTGTCCAAAAGCAAGAGGGATATCACTCTGTAGAGGAAAATGTCCCTCCAAGCCTAAACAAGAAAATCAGAAATCTTGTAAAGTCTTTTAATGTAAATTACAAAACTAAAATCACATCCCTAGACAAGGATAATCATAAGGCATTCTTTAACTACATCTTAAGTCTAAAAGAGAATGCCCAGCTATATGCCGAAGTGGTTACAGATTGGATCACTCATACTACACCAGAAGATATCACCCGCCTGCTAGCTAATAGATTCAGTGCAAACTATACCCACCCTATCCCCACCTACCATATCCTAAGCATCCCTGACATCAGCCCTCTACCTAGTATCTCTAGAGAGCAGGTCATCAAACACATGGCCTCAGTGGGACCAGATAACATTCTGGTTTGTTTACTAAACAATCTAAAGCAAGACCAAGTGGACCCACTTGGCATTCTCTTTAATCATAGTTTGAGAACTGATTATGTTCCTGTAGAATGGAAAACAGCAACAGTAATCCCCCTGCACAAAGGGGGGGGGGCATCAACTGACACTGGGAAATACCGACCCACAGGTTTAACCAACCTCATCTGCAATGCCATAGAAAGAATTATCATGGACTTTATCAACAAGGATGTAAGTGACCTCCAAATGCTGGACCCAACCCAGTTTGGCTATGTTAAGGGTAAATCATGCTTATTAAACCTGGTAGACTGATTTTTGAATGTTACCAATGCCATGGACAAAGGTAAGACAGTGCACACAGCCTATCTTGACCTTGCCAAGGCTTTTGACACAATTTCCCACTCTGGCATCATTGAGAAACTCTCCCAAATAGGGATTAACTTTTATGTTACTAGATGGGTAGCCAACTGGCTCATCGACAGAACACACCATGTCAAAATTGATGACTCCACCTCCACCACTAGACCCGCACCAGTGAAGTACCACAGGGGTCTCTAATGGGCCCCTTATGGTTCGTCATCTATTTGTCAGAAGTCCAGGCCAAAGCAGATGGTCTTTGGCTCACAAAGTTTGCTGGAGATTGAAAAATGGGAGCAATCACTGAGTCCCCACAATGATGTCAACATATTACAAGAACGGCTAACACAAACAAATGATTGGTGCCAAAGACATGGCCTTAAACTAAATGCAAAAAAAAAAAATGCATTGTTATTCCTTTTGGCAAAACAGAGTTCCCTACAAATTACTATACTGACAGCAACCCTCTGAGTTCCAACCCAGTGGTGTGAGACTTGGGAATGCAGGTTGATAGCAATCTGAAATTTGACCACCATGTTTCCACAGTGGTAAGGGAAGCCTTCTGTGTAGCACATCTTATAAGCAAGAGCATAGCATCCAGGTCAAGGGATGTTATAACTTCACAGTACTTAACCCTCATCAGACCACTAATAGACTATAATGCACTCTTTTCCATGTACCTCGCCAGATACCTGCAGCAGCTGGACAGACCTCAGAGGTTTCTCACTAAGAAAATACAAGGACTTCAAACCATGACCTATGTGGACAGATTGAAAGCACTGTCACTTAACTCTGTATCTTATAGGCTGCTGAGAGGTGATTTGTGCCTGGCCTATAGAGCAATCTCCAACCCTACCCTAATGGAAATGATGCAGTTCTGCAAGTCAAATGGTGAATGAGTCAGTCGCTTTAGGGACCTCAGTCTAGCTTGTGACACTAACATAACATGCTGGGGAGACAGATATGTCTCCCTGAGATTGCTGCTTCTTTGGAATATATTAAAATATTAAATTAAAATAGTTTTTTTCTCTAAAAACTGCATTTTACCTGATTTTGGCCTAGCACTCAAGTGTGGGGTCATTTATTGCACTGTTGTGATTATTTTGCTGCTTGTGTATCTCTACTACCTTTAAACTACAACAAAAAGAAAAAAAAAAAAAAACATCTTGCTTTTTTCACACTTTCTGAAAGTTAAGAAAGTTCAGTTACAAATTTGCTGTTCTGAACTGTTTGGAAGTTTCTAGAAGGCCAGTGCTTGCTTGGGCTAAAGGGAAGTCTCTGTGTTCATGAGTGGGAGTGGTTAACACTGAACAGCCTGCTTGTCCCTGGAGGAGTGGTTACTACCTAGAAGCTGTAGTTTTATTGGTCATTTTGGGTCAATTCTAAACTCCTTGATCTCTCTTGCTTAAAACCCTACAACTCTCTTTTTGCACGGTTTTGCGCACTGAGCAGCGTCGGGCAGCACCGCCTAAACAGGTTTAAACTATTCCAGGCTCCACAAAGTCTGCTCTTCACTTTTTCCCTTAGAACTGTTCAAACTCTCAAAGTAATCACTCTATTCTCTTTCTAAAGCCCTGCACTTGCTCAGCTCTTATAAAGAAACACTAACTAACTAACTAAAGCACTACACCCTCCTTGACTTCTCATAAGTATTAGACTCCCGATTGGTCCTTCCTGATCAAGTGAAAATCAGTTCCCTTCCCTAATCTGATCAGTAAAAAAACAGTTCCCTATACTAATCTGGTATGTCCAAGGGTCAGTTTCAAGGTTACTCTCCAGTCTAGCTGGTGAATCTGGGAATTTTGAGGCAATGTTACAATTGCCTTATGTACACAGACAACCATCTCCTCCTTCCAACAAACTCTAATACATGTGAGAGATGCAGTTACACAGCCAAACTGGAGGCAGAGCTCTCTCAACCCAAGACTGGCACAGTCAGTCAGGAGGAAAAGGTAACCACCCACACCACAAATCCAGTCTCACACAGACCTATTGCATCTTCATACCCAACACATAAACACACAAAAACATACTCGGAGGCTCTAAATAAAAATCTGCCTAAACAGCAAAGATCTCCTAAGCAGATATCCAAGCAACAGCCACCCCTCAACAATACCCACGAATCACATATATCACAAAATCAGTATGCCTCACAGTCACAGCCCTTAAGGCCAAACAACACACCAAATACACTTGTTATAGGGGACTCTATTGTCCGGCACACTGACGTCCCGCTCACCAGACTGAACAAGGAGAAGGTCACTGTAAGCTACCTGTCAGATGCCAGGATCCACCACATAACGCAAGCACTCAGGTCACTCCAAAGCAAGTACAAGTATGACTCTGTCATTGCCCATGCTGGTGTGAATGACCTGAGACGTACCTCTCTGGACTGCATGAAAAAAGAGACATAGAGGAGCTCTCTGACCATGTAGCCCAGGCTGGTATGACCCTGACCTTGAGTATCAACTTGCCCTCACCAAGAATGATGCCACGGTATCAAGACAAAATTATCAGTTTCAACAATTGGCTAAAGTATTGGTGTCATTCAAAGGGGATCCAGTGTCTGTCAGCCTGGGATGACATGCTCGACAAGCCACTTTGCTTCGCTAGGGACGGCTTGCACCTGTCACCTTTAGGTTTTCGTATACTGGCCAAGGCTCTTGCCACCCCCATAGTGCCTTTTTTAGGCAAGGCTCAAAGGACAAACCCACCTCCATAGACAACCCAAGGATAAAAAAACTAAAGGTAATGCTACTCAATGCCAGAAGTCTAAACCTCAAGATGCATGCACTTGAGACTCTCCTCAGTATGGAGAAAATCATTGTCTGTGCAGTAACAGAAGAGATCACCCCAGCACTACCAAGTTATAACTCATACCATGCGTTTCGGTCCCAAAACTTGGACCAAAGCACAAAAGGAGGGGGAGTATCTATATTCATCAAAGATACCTACACCTCCAGGTTAGTGCCACTGCACGAAGCATCGGAAACCATCCATGTGCAACTAACAGTGGGAAAAACTGTCTTTCAGTTTGTAGCCTGCTACAGAACACCCTCCCTATTACAGGAACCCCACTTGGCATACCTGAGAACAGTGGAGAATATGAAGGTCTCTCCAAACACTATGTTATTGGGTGACTTCAACCACCCAAACATTGACTGGGAAAACTACTCAAGTCCAAACACCCTCACCCAACGGTTCCTTGAATTTATAAACTCTAACGCAATGGAACAACTGGTCACCACTCCCACAAGAGGGAACAACATATTGGACCTGGTCATCACCAACATGGGGACTCTATGTTCCACACCAGAGGTAAACCCCTCATTGGTAAGATCAGACCATAAAAAAATTTCCCTGGACATCCATATCCCGTCCCCACACCCAGCCAAGGAAATCACTGTAAAGAATTACTCAAAAGCCAACTTTGCACTTCTCAAGACTGAGGTGGAATCCTTCAAAGCCCCTGGGCCAGAGGATAATACAGCCCAATCCGCAGAATCCTTTACAAATGCATTCTATGAGCACCTGCAGGAATGCATGGATCATGCTATCCCAAATAAAACCAAGACTCACTCCTCCAAAAGCAGGAGACCGGTCTGGTGGACCTCGGCCATAAATAAGCTATACAACAGAAGGAGGAAGCTACTACATGACAGAGCAAAATCCCAAAAAGGGAAGGCATCTCTGATCAGTATTAGCAAGAAACTTTGATCCCTCATAAAATCATCAAAGGCCAGTTTCGAAAGAAAAATTGCCCTAGACACTAAAGATAATCACAAGGCCTTCTTTAGTTATGTCAGGAACATGGGCGGAAACTCCCAGATATGCTCTGAATTGTTGCATAACGGTACAAAATATTCCAAACCTACAGACATAGCCAACATCCTGGCAGACAGATTCAGCAGAAACTTCTCCCCCCCCTTCCCCCCAAAGGAGCAAATGCCTATCCCAACTGAATGTAACCTCCCTGACATCACAGATGCACAGGTGAAAGCTGCCCTCTCCAAAGGAAAAAACACAGCATCCATGGGACCGGATGGTGTCCCAGGCTGTGTCTTACATGAGCTCCAAGAAGAACTGAACCCTCACATTAAGTCACTGTTCAAACTTAGCCTTACTACAGGATATGTACCCAAAGAATGGCGTACAGCTACAGTGGTCCCACTCCACAAAGGTGGTGCCACAACGGACCCCGGAAACTATGGCCCCATAAACCTGACTAGTCTGGTCTGTAAAGCTATGGAGCGTATTATCATGGAACTCATAAACAAAGACATTGGGAGCCTCCAGACACTGGACCCTACCCAATTCAGCTTTGCTAAGGGCAGATCTTGCCTCTTAAACCTAGTTGATTTCTTTGAAACAGTTACCAAAGCCATAGATGAGGGCAAGGTAGTCCACACAGCCTACGTGGACCTCGCAAAAGCCTTTGACATAATACCCCACTCTGGCATCATAAATAAGCTTACCAGCTTAAATATCAACCCCTATATCACAAGATGGGTTGCAAACTGGCTCAGAGATAGAACTCACATGGTCAGAATCGCAGGTGCCATGTCCGAATCCAAACCAGTTACAAGTGGCATCCCACAGGGCTCAGTTCTAGGACCTCTCTTGTTCGGTATATACTTCTCTGAGGTCCAGGCTAACACGGGGGGATTATGGCTGACAAAGTTCACAGATGACTGCAAACTGGAGGCCATAATCGAATCTCCAGCTGACACAAGCATCCTCCAAAAGGGTCTCAAAGAGATGGATGCTTGGTGCCAGAGCCATGGCCTCAAGCTAAATGCTAAAAAGTGCATAGTCATCCCCTTTGGGAAAAACAAGGTGCCCACAAATTACCACATAGGTGGTAATCATTAAGTACGGAAGAAATAATTAGAGATTTGGGGACCAACGTAGATAGTAATCTCTCCTTTGATAATCACGTTGCCAAAGTGGTTAGAAAGACGTTCTATATAGCCCACCTTATCATGAAAGGGTTCGCATCTAGATCAAGAGAGGTCATTGTGCCCCTCTACTCATCATTCATCAGGCCCATAACTGAATACAATGCCCCTTTTGGGATGTACCTTACCCGACACCTGCAGCAACTGGAGAGACCCCAAAAGTACCTCACCAAGAGGATCATGGGCTACAAACAGATGTCCTATGCAGCTCGACTAAAGAAACTCCAGCTCTACTCAGTTGCTTACGACTACTCAGAGGCGATCTATGCCTGACGTACAAAGCCATGTCAAACCCAGAATTAATGGACATGCTCCACCTCAAAAAATCCAAGTCCCTTAGAGCTACACGCTCCAGGGACCTAAACCTCAGCACAAAAATAAATAGGACATGCTGGAGGGACAGATTCATTTCCCAGAGGCTCCCCTCACTCTGGAATAGAATCCCAATTCATGTTAGACATAGCCCCTCGCTGACCCTCTTCAAGCGAAATCTGGACGCGTGGATGGGAAATCACAAATTCACCCCTGGGATCTCTCCTGTGCCCCTGCTAGACAGAGGCACAGTAAACATCTTAAAAGGGTACCTTCTGTGACCTACTCTACAGAGGCACAGTAGGCTAATCTAATAGGGAGGCGGAAGCCAAATACACTCTGGCTAGGCTTATAAATGTCCTAGGGCAGAAAGCCTAGTATCTACCTATGAACCTATGAATAGACTTCCTATTCATGTAAAACAGAGCTGCTCACTGACCTTATTCAAACACAACCTAGATAATTGATGGGAGACTGCAAATTCACACCTGGGCCATCACCCATGTACTTCATAGACAGGTTTTGATCACAGACCCACTCTGTTCATAATATTGTTCTTTGAACTAACCAAAAAGAACAAACGGGGATACTTGGGATTACCATAGCTAGGCTTTTAAAGGCTCTAGACCCGCAAGCCTAGTAACATCCTACTAATCTATGAACCTATGAACCTATTATTCTTCAGAAGGTGAACAGGTTCAAAAGCCTAAACAGGTGTCCATTTCATCAGGTAGAGTGTGAGGTTGACTACAGCAGTGATGTCCGTCACATCCGTAGTGTCCTTTTTGTTTTGTTTTGAGGTCAATGAACTGATCATGGAAGTTTGGACCTTCAGTGGTGAGTTAAGCAAAGTGCAGAATATGGAAGGCAGAAATAAAACTCTTTGTCTGCTAAGTTTGGTTTGGAAGACCAGAGTTTGATTGTTGGTCAGGGAGAGATGGATTGGATTTGGAAGCTGCCCATGATGTCGGAGATGGAGCTGGTGATGGTGTGGATGGTGAAAACTAAGAGAAGATCGTTGGACTGGTTGTTGCCATTCAGGTCTTCGGGTAATGGCAGCCGTTGATAATTGCAGGTGGCAGAAGCCCAGTTTTTGTGGATTTTGTATGCCGTTTTTTTTTGGAATTGGATTGGTGTGTGGTGTCGAAGGGGACCGGACTGGGACTTATGATGTTGGTAGTGTCTGGATAGGGTAATAGCGGTGGTTATTGATGAAGTAGATTGCTGTAGTCTGCAGGATCATGCATGGTTGATGGATACTTCTGTGTCTTCTGTTGGCTTGGTCACTGTTGCTGTTAATGTTGTTGTATCTGTGTATTTGTTTCTGTGTTGCTGTGCTTTTCTGTTTAAACACAAGCTTGGAGAAATGCAATTTCATTCAGCTGTGCACTTGTATATGGTCTGAATGACAATAAAGTTAACTTTTGATTTTGACCTTTTCACAGATGCTGGCTAGATTTAGAGATGTATTTGACTGTCAGCACTCTGGAGCTGTGTTAGATATTGGCAGGGTTTATGATCTTATGGTGGATGGGATTACAATGGTTTTGGCTGTTCCTTCTCTGTTACTGGCCTTAGAAGCATTTATAAAACTCCATGCAAAACCCATTTGGCTAGTGAACCAGTTCCTAAAAAGGCTATGAGGAAATGCAGTGTGTACTCTGATCTTGCAGCTCTCTTCGCTCCTTTAATAGCTGACACAGCTGCAGTTTTTCCAGCTCCCAACACTAAATAGAGGTCCCTGGCTTTTCTAACTCTACATCCCAAGATAAAACAGGCAAGTGGTTAGAATCTCAAGGTAAAAAAGTTGGCTCAGTCTAGTAATTTAGTCTTTAGAATTCTAAATTATCTAGGCTGTAGGTGGAAGTTTGTTTTTTTAAATGTGCTTACAGTTTATATAACTTAGCTGCATATTTGCCTTCTAAACAGAAGTGCAATATGAACAAGATAATTTCTAGTGTACCTCATCAAAACATGCTTTAAGAAGTGTCTTGGAAGATGTGGGCACAATTTCTAGAAATGCAGTCACTTCTGTTATATTGAGAAGGAATGCTTGGTTACGTAACCAGAATTGTTTTGAGAATTTAAATAAATGAGACTTTGAATGCTCCTTTAAGTTCTGAATTTGTGTTTGGTCCTGCTGCTACCCAGATTCTCAAACAATGGATAATAAAGATATATCGATTTATGGGGTATCTAGAATGTTTCATATTCCCAAGATCTCCCTTAACAAAGCATCCAACTTTTAATGGCAGATCAAACAAAATTCCCAGCCTAGCAAGAGTCAGGGTACCAAGAGGATAATGCCTCCAAACCAAATAAAAGGGGTTCCTTTCTCAAAAAGGATGAATCCTCTGTTAAAGAATGACTATGCCAAGACTCAGGCATCCTGTCCCTCCTCCCATTTCCCCTTTTCCCAGATTTTCACTCAGTCTAGCAGCCTGGCCACAAATAGTTTCAGGAAAATACATGCCGAGAATAGCTCAGGAAGGATACTCTTGGCAGTGAGCAGAAAATCCTCCTCCCTTCAGGAGAATTTCCTCAAACCCGCCAGTCTAGGCACATCTGTTCAGTCCAGCACTCCTGCACATCTTGCATGCAGGACTTGTAGAACCAGTTCCTGCCCTACAAAAATGAAAAGGATTTTACTCCTGAATCGTTTGATACCCAAAAAGGAACCATCATAGAAACCAGTGTTAGACGACTTGCTAATTTGTGCAGAGTCTGTTTCCAGGTATTTAGAATGATTATACAAGATTTGGGCTATTCCAGCTCACCTGGACTTCAAGTTGAACCTACAAAAATCTTATCTCCCACCCTCACAAAGAATTGTCTTCCTGGGGTGTATGATAAGCACAGAAAAAAGAATATCCTTTCTACCAGAAGGCAAAGTCCTGACTTATCAGTACATTTTCAGAGATTTATCTCTTTAAAAGGCTGCTTTCATAAAAGATTTTTATCAGAATTCTAGTCTTCATGGCATCAGTGAATCTCATGATACCACTGTCCGGGCTCCATATGAGAAAGATTCAATGGTGCTTAAAAAATTGTTGGTCTCAGCACCCGCATCTCTTAGAGTTCTAAATACTAGTGTTGGAATTTGTGAAATGAGAGTTACAGTGGTGGAGGGATCAGATGTCTCTCAGTCCAGGACAGCCCTTCTCCCTCCAGACCCCAATTCATTCAGTCCAGATAGACTTGTCAGATTTTGTATAGGGAGCAGTGCCCAGAGGATTTCAAGTGCAAGGCAAATGGAGACTTTTGCATGCTACAAAGGTACACGGATGTCAAAGAAATGTTAGCAGTGATTCAGGCATTAAAAGGTCTTCACCATGTATGGCCTCCAGCGCCGATTTAGTGGTCACATGCAATATCACAGTCATGTGGTACCTGAACAAACAAGGGGGTACAAGATCATAACCTCTTTTTTTGGTTGCAAAGCTGCCAGTGTGGGTTGTGCAGTCAGAGAACCCATATGCCACTGAGGCAGTGTGAAATTTGAACATCCACTGTTACAGATAAGTAGGACTTATGCAACTGTGCTTTAATGTTGTGCATCAGACATTGCCATACCCACCAAAGCCAGAGGGGTGAGCCAGACGCAGTCATCATCATTTGGGCATATGGAGATCATAGTGACAGTTGAGAGCAATGCTACCAAAGGTGTAAGGATTATTGAAGGTGGATGAGGTAACCATACAAGCAGGTAGCAGGTTGGTGGAAGTCAGGGATCACATTCTGTAGTGTCAGGGTGGAACTTCCATGTCATGAACTTTGGTCAGGAGCACCATGTGGCCTTGGAATCTTGAAACTGAATGCTTCCTGCATAAGAGATAGTGAAGCACAGTCAGAGCATGCATAGGAATCCCGCAATCACCTTCTGAGTGCTGAGGCAAGAATTTAATAGCAAACATTGTTCCCAAGAACATCCACTGCTAGGCATTGCATTCAGTGGGACTGGAGTAGCCGGCCTGGTGGGGCATTAATGTAGTAGAGCCAGATGAGCACTTGCCATGATCATGAGACTGTCCATATCTAGGGGTGGAGGTAATGATGGCCAGTGGTGATGGTGGTGCAGTCTTTGAACAGTGTGTGCCATCTGCATAAGCCTGGCCTATGACCATGCACCATGCACCATGTACCATGCCTTCAGACCCTTGCATAGCCATGGTGAATATCTGCTAACACCCTGATGGAAGCACCAATGAATTGTAAATGAGTATCCCAGAACCTTTGCTTGGCTTATTAGATCACAGCAAACAACCCCGCTTCCTGCCCCAGTGAGAAAATATATTTTGGCATCAATCTTTTTAGAGCAGCACTTCTCCCAAAGACTTACATTTTTTAAACCTTCTCTTTTAATCTCTCTCTCTCTCTGAGAGCCCTAACTACCTGTCTTCTACTTTCAGCCTCTGTTTCCTTCATGTCCAGAGTTCAATTTCCCCCTACCCTGTCTAATCCATGAAATTCCAATGGCATTTACTACTAGTGGTAAAGGACTTGTTTTTCCTTACTTATCCAGTTAGCTAGACCAAATCCATTCCCTTTATCCACCATCTGCTACTTAACCCTACACAGCAGCCATCAATCTATGTTGCCCTAAGTTGTTGAACTATTTTCATCTTGTTCTGCTAGTAATCCTAGTAATCCCACCGCTCCTCTTGCATCCCGTCATTTCTTCCTTTTCATTACATATGCCTTTATAATCTGCCTGGGTGTGGTGCCCCAGTTCTTCTCTTTTTCATCTCTTCATAATTTCTGCCTTTACACATACTTCCATTAGTTGTAACTATGTTTACCCTTTCCACACAAAGAAAGAAAACAAGCAACTATTTCTGCCTCTTTCTGATTTACATCCTTCCAGAACCAACTAATTTCTTTCCAATAAAATCTCAACTTTGCCTAGTACTACCACATGCAGACATTTTCTGCCTCTTCTGTAGAACATTTCCAACATGTTTTCCTTTCCATCAGCCTTCCTTCCTTAGTCTCAGCCATGCTCTGTGCCATTCATGCCATAACCTTAGATGCAGATTCCGTACCAGTCCTACCCTCCCTAGTTGCCTGAATATATTCTGAATGTCATCCCACACTTCATGCCGTTCTCATTCTTCACTCCCCATGCACCATGTTAACTTCAGTCTTCCCATTTATATCACTGTTTTCTACACCCTGAAAGCCTATATATTGCCCCATCCCATCCTTCTTGCTTCCAGATTATTCCTGTTTATTTACATAATCTACAATATCCTCTAATACTTATCCTCCTCCTATGACTCATTCGATGCAGATCAACCCTACAAATGCATGCAAACCCAGCGGTTCACTTCCCTACACCTAAGTTTACTCTCTTACCTCCTAGACTTCACATACACAGTGGATCACTGTTCATCAACCAATAGTATGACAAAGCAAACGTATCACTTCCTAATACAGCTAAAGTCATGAGCAAGCTTTATCAGTGGTCTTACAGTGAGTTTGAGTTCAGCGTTCTCCCACTCATGTACTTTATTGAATCTGGAGCTGATTAGTTTTCTTCGATGGTCCATTGGTCAACAAGTCTTATATCAACTACTTGCAGGGATCCCACTCACACACACACATAAACACACACATAAACACACACACACACACGCACACACACACACACACACACACACACACACACACACACACACACACACACACACACACACACACACACACACACACACACATACACACATATGTATGTGTGTGTTTCTAATTTTGATGCAAAACAGTTGCTTTACCTAACATTTAAAAGTTGGTGAGGGATATGTATTTGTTTTTGGAGGAAGTATTAAACATGAAAAAATATAAAAGTTATGCCAGTATTTAACTCATAATTTATAATGTCTATTCAAAAAGTACACGCATGCATTCAGACACATACACACACACATGCACACACGCACACACACACACACACACACACACACACACACACACACACACACACACACACACACACACACACACACCTTGGCTCCTTGATGAAGATGGATAAGGCCCTATCTGTGACTCATATGGCCTGAGTTTAGCAGCTCAGGTGCTGGCTTAATCACTTCATAATTATGATTATGATTACATCAGTCACTTTGAAGGGGGTATCTATTTTAATTGCCAAATTAGTTCATAAAGTATATGACAAATTCTAAAGGAAAAGTATTATGTTGGCTGTTTTTTTTTTTTGCACAGCATGGTATAAGTGCAATCCAGGAGCCTTACTTTTACCTAGAGCACAAGTGCTTGAATCAGAGAAATTCAAGCACATTAGTTTATAATTTTGACTTTCACATTCCAAATTTGTATACAAACGTCACTTTTTTGAAAAAAAATTTGTCTTTTCTATGAACAGCAGTGACCTTAGAGGTGATTATTATAAGTGGGAGGAGCTTTTATGTGAGGTATGCATACCTGTTGTATAAAACATTGATTATAGACATTTTTTTTTTTGCTCATGATCCTCTGATCACAGTTTGAGAATTTATGAAGAAATGTTCACCTACCTCTTAGGAAAATCATATGACTCATCACAGATCAGGTCCATAATAACAAAATAGACAATATAATCTCAATGAAAGACTTCAAAATATCCATTTGAAATGCCAGTTTCCAAAGAGGATAAAGCTTCCTCCCCATAGAGAACCTCATTTCTATTTCTTATAATCCAGAATAACAAAACCTCCTATGAAAGAAACTATGTAATACTTTAGGTCCTCTTAGGCCATCTTCATTGAATCAGTATAAAACATATTGCTGTGTAAATACACTTACCATAACAGTAGATCTTCAAATGATCACTGCTGCAGTAGTCTTAGCTATATGGGTTATATCTAGAAAAGGTATTACAGCTGGGCAGCTTCCAAAACTTTAAGACACCCTCCACACACCCAAATTGTCAATCAGCTCAAGCTGGGCTGACTAAAAGACAAGTTTGAAGTTCGAGTGTGAAGCCCTTCAGAATTTTCTGCCAACAGAGAGAGGGAGGCTGAGCCCTGAAAGGACAATGCTAGGAAAAACAAAAAATACATGTCCACACACTGGCATAAAAAGTACGCTAAAAACAAGGGGGTTGCAGGGATAGAGCAGCTACTGCAGCAGTGATCATTCAGACATATACCATCATTGTAAGTCTACTTACACAGCTGTACTATGTATTGATACTGATCACTGCTGCAGTAGCCTTAGTTATATGGGTAGATTACTGATGCTAACTACAAAGTGAATTGGAAGGAGAAGAATCCAGGAGCTCTGGCGAATGGTTCTAGCAAAGCCTGATCTGGACTTAGAGAAGGAATCAAGCTTATAGTGCTTTGTAAAAGTATGTATATAAGACCAAGTAGCAGCTTCTAGAATACTTCTAGAATTCAACCCTTTCCAAAAAACCATAGATGAAACCAAGGTCCTGGTACAGCAGGCCTTGACTCTGCACGGAATAGTTTTGTTATTGTGAGCATAGGAAATGTTAATAGACTTAGACAATCATTTGGTAATATTCTGTTTTGATACAGATTGTCCTTTCTTGTTACTTTCATAAGAAATGAGCAATTGATCTAAAGATATGAAAAATTTTGTTCAGTTAAGACAACTTCAGTTGTCTGTGGACATTCAAGGTATGGAGTACCGTTTTTCCTACATTTTTAGGTTTAGGAAAGATAACAGGGAGATGGATAGTTTAGCTTAAAGTAAACTTTGATGCCACTTTAGGCATAAAAGAAAAATTAGTTCTAAAAAAAACATGTCCCTATGGAAAATGAGATAGGATTGACACGCCATAAGAGATTGCAACTCAGGTACCCTTCTGCAGAGG
This sequence comes from Protopterus annectens, assembly GCF_019279795.1. Taxonomy (NCBI): domain Eukaryota; kingdom Metazoa; phylum Chordata; order Ceratodontiformes; family Protopteridae; genus Protopterus; species Protopterus annectens. Next base: position 387,282,580 of record NC_056746.1, read on the forward strand.
ACAGAGTAATCAGTAAAACTGTTTTCTATGTTAAGAACCTCAAGTTAGCCATGTTTGCTGGTCAAATAGAGCAAGTGTTAGCTTCCCTAATACAAAATTAAGATCCCAACAAGAGATGGATATTTTTCATGGAGGCTTCTAATGCAAAACCCTTTTCAAAAACATTTTGACATGAGATTGCATTGAAAGAGGAAGATCCATGGGCAGACATGCTGAAATGGCCAATAAATGAACCTTGACAGGGGAATAAGAAAAGCCATAGGATAGTAACTCACACAAATATTGTAAAACCATAGAACAACTAGCCCTTAATGGGTAGTGGTTATGTTGTTGGCACCAACTAGAAAACCTTTTCCATTTACTTATGTATGATTTTCTTGTAGCTGACTTTCTTGCCTCCATTAATACCTGCTGCATGTCATCAGTAAATAGGTACCTGAAGGGAATTAAGACCCTATCATCCAGGCAGTCAACTGAAACTGATTGATGTTAGAGTGTATAAAACACCCTTGCTCCTGTGTGAATAGATCCAGCTTGTGAGGACGCTTGTGAAAATTGCCCCTCGCCATTTCCAAAATAAATGAGAACCACTCTTCCCAGGGCCAGAAGGGAGTCTAAACACTGATCTTTGGGAATTCCTTCTGAATCTTCGGAAGTAACCTGGATATTAATGGAAAGGATCAAAGATCATATAGAAACATTTCTGTTCAAGGAAAAGAAAATCCAGATATCTTCCAGGCTTTCTTGCATGTTGTCCTGGAACAGAATCTTGTTAGTTGATTGTTCAGAGAGTAGGCAGAAAGGTCTCTTTGAAGATCTCCCACAGGTGGCTAAAATCTTGGAAGACCTCCTGATCTAGTTTCCATTTGGGAAGGTCTGCCCTGGTCCTGCTCAGCTTGTCTGCACACAGATTTACTCTGACAGAATGGATGATGCATGTAGCATGAGATTGTGTTGTGAAGGTATATTCCAAACTAACATGGCTAGTCTGCAAAGGACCGGTGACCTGTTTTCTCCCTTGCTTGTTGATGTAACACATGACTGTGGTATTCCCTGCAACTACCTGAAGAGTTCCCAGGGAACAAAGATAGTACAGAGAGTTGAGTGCCTTGATCAGGGCAAACATCTCATTGATATTTATGTGCTCTTGTCTGTCCTTAGTGTCCCACACCTGCTGCACTTTTATCCCTGCTCCTGAATCGAAGTCCAAGGTATCTGTTGTGACTTATTGCTTTAGAGCAGGCAGGGAGAAGGGGAGACCTAGACTTAAGGACACATTTTGTTTCCACCAAATAATTTCAATTCTGAAAAACACTAGCACTGGAATTTGAAAAGATAAAGGGGGTTGGTGCTGTGACCAAAGGGATTTAAGATTTCAGATACCACTGTATCTTTCTCATCTGGAGTCTTGTCAGGGGTACCATGAGAATCATAGATTTCATGACAGGCAAAATCCTGAGGTTTTTCTGCACAGCAACTGAAGTCTGAGTGGAAAACCTAAACAGATGTAGATTTAAATCTATTTTTGTAATTTTTAAGAAAAGTTATTTGACCTAAGATGTCTAATTGACATCCCAGGAACACAATCCTGTATGAAGGAAGCAAGATAGACATTTGAATGTTATACTGGAATCTTAGCTTGCCTAAGAGATCACTCACCCAAGAGAGAGATTCCTGACACTTTGAAAAATACTCCAGAAAGATAAGCAAGGCATCTAAATATGGAAAAATATGGATAACCTGTAGCCTGCAATTAGGTATTACTGGAGCTAGACACGTTGTGAAAACCTTCGGTGCAGTGGATAGTCCAAAGGGTAAGGCAGAGAACTGATAATGAGATCCAGATAAAACTTAAGAAATACTTGAAGTCTGGATGAATAGATATATGATAATAAGTATCTTTTACATCCAGTTTTACCAGGAAACTTGAAAGAGGAAGAGGAGGTAGCAGGTTGTGAAGTGACATCATTTTAAAATTTGCCCCTATCACAAACAGGTTTAGAAAAGAACGATCCAGAATTGGTCTCCAAGCATTTTCTTTCTTTGGCAATAGGAAGATCCTTGAATAAAACCCCTTCCCCGGCTGAGAAGGAGGAACTGGTCCTATCACTCTTTGGGATGGTATGTGATGAAGAACAGTGGAAACAGAAGAGTTTGATCTGGAGGATGAGGAATGACATCCCTAGAAATGACGAATTTCATCCTGCTGCCATCTGTAACCTTGATGAGTGATTTTCAGAACCCATTTATCTGAAACCGACTGTTGCCAAAAAACAAAATGGAGATTCAGACTTTCTGGAAGAATAAAAAAAAAGTCAGAGTGGGAAGGGGTCACAAAGTCTGTTGAATAGTCATTCAGACTTTCTGGACTGTCCTTAGTTTGGGGAGGTTTGAAACTTCTTTTTGGTAGCCCCTTGCCATTTATTTTTAAATGCCAATTTACCTATATTTTGTTGAGGCTGTTTATTCTGTTTGCCAAAACTGGATGAGGAGATAGAAAATCCCTTGCAAAACTGGATAAGGAAGCCAGGGGGCTGAAAAATCTTAGAGATTCCTTGGAACAGCTTACCCCTTTCATCACACATTTGGATCACCTCTGCAGCAGAGGGGCCAAAAACTAAATCTCTATCCAAGGGTGAATTTAAAAGCTCATTTTAACATAATCTAGGAGGAGAATGCAGACATGCAAATCTCCTAAAAACTGTACCAATGACCATAGCCCTGAAAGAAGAACAACAGAGTCATACACAGACTGTAGAATGAGTAGTAACTTGTGAAATAAAAAAAACAAGTTATTTAAAGCCGATCTTTCCTTGTAAGAAGACATTGCAGATAAAGGACTCCTTATACTTTCACAGTTAGAACATACTTTAACATATGAGCCTGACAATTCAAATTTTTGAAAATCAGCTTTACAGAAGTATATACTTTTTTCCATACTTATCAATAATTTTCTCATCTTATCAGAAAGAGTAGGGTTGGAACTAACTAGATGCTTATCAGCAGTGGGATCAACTAGAGCTATAGCTGCTGGATCAGGTCTGGAATAGTGTATGAAAGTTTAACAGGCTGTGGAACTTTATACATTTTATACATATGTACATACATACATACAAATATTTCAAGCACGGGCATTAATGCCCTTCTAGCTTGCCAATATACCAAAACACTTGTTCACATAATAAGTGTCCAGGCTGTTCTTAAAAATATCTAAACTACTACTTGCTTTAATGTAATTGGGTAGTCTGTTCCATGCATCAGCTACTCGTCAGAGAACCAGTTAGTACACTTCTCATTCCTATAGCATCTTCTACATAGGTTGTCTGATAATTCTGTAGTACTTTTTGATAACCCCAAACATTCCCAGAGGTAGTTGTCTCTAAATGCCCAATATATATATATATATATATATATATATATATATATATATATATATATATATATATGTGTGTGTGTGTGTGTGTGTGTGTGTATATTTGAATAAGATCCCCTCTTAGATATCTGTAAGAGAGACTGTACAAGTTCAGATATTTTAGTCTTTCATAACTTTTCACATATGTTCTTGCTGCTGTACTCTTTATAGTTTATTTAGGCTTGTTTTCTTATAGGGTTTCCATATTGTTATTCCATACTCAGGTATGGGTCTATTGTAACTAACAAACAATGACTTCATCATTCTTGATTTCCAGGATTTTATAAATCTTTTTATACAACATACAGTTCTATAACTATCATTAACCAACTGGTTGATATTCTTAGACAAACTCATAGCTGAATCTACCCATATACCCAGGTCCTTAAATGAGTTTATGGTTCCAATCACTGTGTGCTGTATTAAATATTCACATTTCAATTTATGTATCCCAAATCTTATATGCTTATTTTTTATGTATTTATCAGCATAGTATTTCCTGTGCCCAAATGGTTAATTTAGTCAAGTTATTTTGCAGACATGCCTTGTCTATAACACATGTAATCAGCTAACCCAATTTCAGGTCATCTGTGTATAGACTGTAGAATGCCCCAGATGAAAATGTTAGGTCTGAAAGATATAATAAGGACCTAGGACAGAGCCCTGTGGGACACCTTGACAATAACCAAGGATGCCACTTCTCCAGTTGTTCTATTTGCCTTTTTGGGCTGACTATCAGGAAAATTGAAGGCAGTAATACATACATCTTCTAAAGCAGTCAGAACAAAAAGAAAGGGTGTAGGATCTGGAATACTATTCTGTAACAATGCATAGTATTTTCTGAGGGACCAAAAAAAGTCAGTGTTTTCCCATCTAAAACAATGGAACTTTCTAGCAATCATTTCAGAGATAGAGAGAGAAACCCCTGCAGGGAGAATCAGAACCTGAGATCTCCTCTGAGTCTAAATCAGAAATCTGAGAAAAAAACTCCATCTTCCTGTTCAGACGCAGAATCTTAAATCTCTTTGGGTAAAGAGGTATCCCTCTTTCTTATACCCAAAACAACTTTGTAAGAAGGAGCAATAGCCTGAATTAAACCCTGATCCATTACTAGTAAATTACTCTTATCCAAAGAAATTTGAGAGAGCGTAGATACATGCCTGGTTTTCTGTTTCTTTTTGACTGGAAAAATAAGGACAACTGTGTTACCAATGACAGCAACAGCTTCTCCAGGAATGGGTACAGAATTCAGTCAGAAAAGAGAAATCTTCTCTGTTCCCTCTCACATAACTGACAAGAGTGTGTCTTCCTTTCCCACTGAGGTGATCCCAACAGCCACAGAGGACATGGCTAACCCTGGTCCAGAGTGGCTGTAGGTGCTATACCAGAGGGATCCAGGGTAAAAGATGAATGGTCTGAGGTACAAGAAATGGTTATAGCAGAGCCACGCACCTACAGCTGAGGAAAATTGCTAGCCTGTTGTGGTGGCGAAGGCCATTTGCTTATTATTTTTCTTTTTGTGGCTGGAAGAAGGGCCAACAGTGGGACTGGTTGTCTGTTCCATGGTCAAGTCAAAAATGATGCCTCTTTCCCAGGGAAGATGAGCAGGAAATGCTGGTAAACACTGCCAGTGTAGAAAAGTTACTTTTTTAATAAAAAAACACACTAAAACACACTTTTAAAACACTATATCAGCCCCACAAAAGTAAAATAAACACATTTTCTCCATAGAAAAATGTTTTTAGTTACTTGACACTCTTTTTAAACTGATGGGGAAAATGAACTCTCTATTTAAAAGTGCATTTCAGTCTTGTGACAGTCCATAAACACACAACACTCCTTGCTTTAAAATAAATTTCCTGAACAGGAAAGTGATAAAACAACAACGCAAATAAGAAAAATGTAAGTTTTTTTCCTAAAAGGAACTTATCTGCCCAATAAAAGAATGGCATAAAACAATCGGCCGATCCTTGAAAGCCTGTTAGGAGTGTAGTCTTCGGCCCAAACTTGTCTTCTAGTCAGCTCAGCTTGAGAAGCCTGACAGTTTGTGCATGGGAAGTCCTCTGAAGCTTTGGAAGTTGGCCACCTGTTAAATCCTTGGCAGGTGATAACCCAGCAGTAGTGATGAATATGTGATCAATATGTTGAACATTTAGTTTTACCAGTCCTGTCTGGCACACTTGCAATAATTTATTTACTGACCCCACTCCTAGAAGAAGAGGGGTGGAACACCAAATGTGATCAAACCCCCCCCCCCCCACAAGTTTGATTAGCAGCTCAAATGCTGTTGGAGTCAGGCAAGAGGGGGATGGGAAAGGAGCAGCAAATGGCATCTCACCTATATTGGGAGGAAGTGTGTGGCTTTTGCTGGTATTCTGGGAGGGACGGAGGGTGGGGTATCTGCTAGTGATCTAGTATTCCCCTGGTGATGGAAGTAATGCTGTAGTCACATGACTGATAACCATTTAATTCAGCAAACTGGTGGAAGGGTGGAAGCTAATTGTTGCTTCATATGGTGAAATCCTTGCATATGTGACAATGCCATGTTGTTCCACTCTGCACATTACCTTCTCCTTCCCAACTTACTGACCGATGGCTCCGGGTCTGAGAGTAGTACTACTGATACTTAAGGCTGGAACACTGTAGTAACACCATATACCTGATGTCCAGATGAAAAGGTACACAAAGGGGAGCATAAAAATCATTTACTAGTTGTACAATTTAAACTAATTAAGAAAATGGATAAGAAGACACTTTTATAATAAATCAAGTAAAAAATGGTCTGTAATTTCATTCTTTCCAGTTATAACACCTCCCTAAAGATTTTAAGTTACAAACATAGACTAAACATAGTTTTATAAAGAAAGTTGATGAATGTGATGTTTGAAATCTTCTGAGTATATATTTTTTCAGTGATGAAAACTACAAAGTTTAATCACAATTTTTCTAAAGTGAAACAATTTCTGTAATAGAAATATATGTATTTTAATAACATCAGCGTATTCCTGTCCTGTTGAGGTAATGAGTGTTCTGTAGCTAACTGGTCCTGTATTAGTATGTGTTGTTACCATGGCAACTTAAACATCCACATGTAGGCTATAGAATATAATACAAAATAAGTGCAAGAACATGATTTTCCGGCATAATTAAGTATGAATGTCTCATTAAGTGGTAAGGATACTTGTAGAAATTATGCAACTTAAGAAAGGTTTTTTAACCCAAGTTCAAGTACTTTATGGGAGTTTTCTGGGAGCTCTGTAACCCTCTGTACTGTAATACTTATATATATCACATTTTCAATTCAAATGAAGACACTGATTTCTGTGTGGGTATTGTTTCTCATTTATGTTCATTATAACTCCTTTTTTAATAATCTAAATGTGAAAGAATTCATTAGATGCACATAATATGGTTACCCTGCAATAATGCGTAAAACTGCAGTGGCTAAGACAAGCACCAAGCAGTAAAAACATCCACTTACCCCCAGAAAACATACAAGGCTGGGGTGACACTGATACCCCAAGATCTCAGTTTATGCATTTGGTAAGTAATCATGGTGTGATAGATGAAACCACACATGCACTTCACTGAAGGTTGAGAAGCAGAATAGTTTGAAACATGTTTACTGTAAAGTGACAGTTATGTACCATCTGCTACATGATTACTTGCTAACGTGTTTATTTTATTTGTTTATTTAATCAACTAGTTTCCGTTTCTTTGACTGAGTTGTACAGTTGGGATCAACTGCACATATACATTATGGTGCGTAACATATACATTACGGTGCATAACAGTTACATTATATAGCAATAACCCATGCCTGGGTGTGGGTAATGCTGGATTTACCCATGGTTGGCATGGTTTGGTCATGAGGGTGAAGCCCGAGGGACCAAACAAAGCCAACCATGGGTAAATCCAGCATTACCCACACCCAGAAGTGGGTTATTGCTATTATACAATGACATTATTTAAGAAAAAAAATAATTACTTTTCTTAAATAATGGCATTGTATAATGCCTCCTTGCTGCCCTTCCGCAGCTGTCTGGTATTCTGCGGCAGTTCTGATGTACTGCGCATGTGTATGCCTACGCAGTATATCAGAGCTGTGGGCAAAAGCAACGGAGAAAGCAAGATCTCCATTGCTTTTTACTGTTTCGCTATGTTAAATGGGTTTAACATAGCGAGACAGCTTTAAAATAAGCAACGGAGAATCTCCGTTGCTTATTTTAAAGCTGTCTCGCTATGTTAAACCCATTTAACATAGCGAGACAGGTTTAAAAAAAGCAACGGAGAAAGCAAGATCTCCATTGCTTTTTACACACTGTGTCACTATGTTAAAGGAGTTTAACATAGCGAGACAGCTTTAAAAAAAGCAACGGAGATCTCCGTTGCTTTTTTTAAACCTGTCTCGCTATGTTAAACTCCTTTAACATAGCGAGACAGTGTTTTAAAAAAGACTTATACTAATGGAAAAAGTCCGGGCGACCGGACCTTTTTCCATTAGTATAAGTCGATTTACAACATGCACGCTGGCCAATCAGCATGCACATTTTGGAATATTAATGGGGGGGTCATGGTATAATAGTGCGTAACATATACATTATGGTGCGTAACATATACATTATGGTGCGTAACAGTTACATTAATTACAATAAGAAAAAAATATATAGGGAAAGGTAATAGAGAGCGATAATGCTAAGTAGAAGTTGAACTGCAGGTTAAAGATTACCTTCTTTACCAGGGTATGACAACAGCGTATAAGCAAAGAAAAAAAGGTAGGGGAGAGCTAAGTGAAATATAGGCTGGGTTTTTAGTTAATTCAAGAACAAAAGCTATTATTTGAAAAGATATACTTAGTAGAGCATAAAAATATTGTATAATAGCTATGAGAAACAACTGCAGGAGGTTAGAAAAGCTCTGGAAAAGGGAATGGAAAGACAATTTACAAAGGAACAACAGCAGGACATATGTATGGTTCCCAAGTATGTAATACAATCCAGAAGGTTTAGAGGTTTTGTATGGATGTAGTTACATGGATATTTTTATATCCCAAGGAGACATTGGAGACTTTTCCTTTATTAGATAACAAATATTTGAGGTATGATGAGAATTTGAAAGGTGACTAAAAATATGTTTTTTGGGAATGTAATAAGCTAGCAGATGTTAAAATCTTCCTACAGATTACTTTGTTGGAAATGTTGGGGAAGTAAATTTCTGTAAATAAGGAAATATTCTTTTGAACTGGGAAATACAATCAAATCTGTATATAGTAAGACCTTGTTAAGTTTAATGTTATTGGCTGCCAAAAGCATTAACTAGAAAATGGAAATCATAATATAAACCAACTATAGTTGGTACTGAATATTTTACTGAAGATAAAACAATTTGGGTCAGATCTTTAGAAAAGAAAAAGAGGAAATTACATAAAAGTAAATGGAATATGTGGGAAAAATATGTGCAGAACAGTGGTCAGGAGAAGGAGTGAGAATTAAGAGAAGGCAGTAATAAAGCAATTAATGTAATGTTGGCGCGAATGAAAATTGTTAAAAAGAAAACAAATGTGCACTGTATAAAAATAACAATGAACAATCTTAACTATGGTTTATTTCAATTAATGTATTTGTACTCATCATATTTTAAATGATAATGAAGATTTCTAAAAATAATAAGATAAAGTATAATAATACAAACACATTGATATGCATAGCAATTACAATAAGTGTAATAAAAAGCATAAATGAATACTCACATATAAGTTAAACAGTTTAAGATAGGAATGCATTAAGCATAATATTAGTTTAATTATGTGACCAGACATGTAGGTAAATGCATTGTCAGGCAAACAGATTACAGTTAGAAGAAACAAGAGTGTGCAGCATTTATTGCACCAGTGATAATTTACAGTGTGTTCAGGCAATTAGGAGAAAGATAGTAAAAATAAACCATTACATCATTGACAGAAGCATTAACATTGACTAGGAATACAGGCAAAGCAGGTTGTCTAAGAAAAAAATACTTAAATGCATGGATGAAGGCATCCTGTGGTGATAGTTTAGCTCCATGTAACAGACTTTTTCACAAACACACTGCTTGCCTACTTTCAGAGTAAAGGTCTAAGGAGTACAGTCAGTTCTTCTTAACAGAATCAGTCACCCTCCTTTGTGGCAGATGTTAGTGCATACTGTGATTGGTTTAGAATCCTTGGGTGCCTTGGTGCCTTCTTTGCATTAAGCTGTATACACCTCTAGTGGGAACCAAAACCAGCTAGGCATTATACAAAAAAAACAAAAAACAAGAAAACAGGAAAACGCCACAAGTTACCATTGCAACAACTGCACACAATTTATTAAAATGTTAGAAATGACACATAGGTTAGAACACCATATTTAAATGAACAGTTGTTTAAATAATCTCCTCCTATGACCACATAATTAAAAACAACCAATCGTCAAAGCGAGACATAAAAACATTAATGAATAAATAAATAAATAACAAGTGAGCCAACATGAATAAAAATGATCCATTAAGTTGTAGAGAAATACAACTTCTGATTACTCCCTGTCATAACTATGAAAAATTAATTAATATGAATAAGTAAAACATCTATTATACACACACACACACACACACACTCACACACACACACACACACACACACACACACGTGTGTGTGTGTGTGTGTTTGTATATCAGATACTTTACATAAAATATAAATAATAATAGATTATGTAATATAATTTATAAACTTGCATATGGCAAACTATATGCATAAAAATCTTTATATGGAAAAGCAAATAATAAACAACCTCAGTGTTAAAATACAACTTATTGGGATATTTTCATTTAATTTATGTGGATACCCTACATTCAGTTTTTTTAAACCCATGTGCCACTTGCTTTTGTATGTGCTTATAGTGCTTATAAAGTGCATCTTTCAATGAGCCTTTTTGAGTATCATAAGTATGTTCATAGACCCATTCCCACTGTTTTTTTTTCTGATTTTCCTACATAAAAACTGGGACACTGTTGGCAGAAATCACAAGCAGCAAATTACACTTCTAGTCAAAGTGATTCCTCTAAATTCTCCTTCTGGTCCTGTCAGCCTGTGGCCTTGGTTTCTCTACCACTATAGTGATTTCATAGTTACCCCACTAAAAAAACATCTGCAACCACAGACTCACAACCAATACCATGCCCTCTATCTGGAAACAATCCTTTGTCAGACCTGTACCAAAATATCACAGACCATCTTCATCCTCCCATTTCTATCCCATCTCAATACTTATACTTGGTAAAATCCTTTAAAAAAATAATTTATATTCAATTCACTACTTACCTTGACAAATAAAACTTGGGTTTATATCACATCATCGAAAGAGTAAAATATCGAATCACAAAACATCTAACTGAATATATTGAACCAGGAAAACATTGAAATGATGTTAATGGCAATTTCCAACAGGGACATGACACATTAAGGGTGTGCCCCCCACACCCCCCGCTACTTAAATATACCAACTCCGAGATTGTGCTACAGTGTAGGAAATGGAAATCTTCTGCACTGTATTGCACTGAAGTGCGATCTCAGAGGTGGTATATGTAAGTGGCAGGGGGTGTGGGGGTGCAGGGGGTCTTGCCCCCTGCATGGAGCAATTTGTTTTTGATCTACACTCCACATCTTGTTTTTTTTTATTCCATTTCGATATTTTACGGTTCAAGGTATTCAGTTCGATGGTATGTGGTTCGATATTTTACTCTTTCGATGATGTGATATAAACCCATAAAACTTACTTTCCTGGAAGAAGCATGAATTTTGGGCAAGTAGAAGTACTGCTTTCTGCACTCACTAATGACATCCTCACCAAGATGGATAAAGGTAACCCCAATGGGGCAGTATTCTTTGACCACACAGAGGCCTTTGACTTGGTTGAGCAATCTCTCCTATAAATCCACTTACTAAGTATCAGTGTAAACTCTGAATCTACGTAGTGGTTCAAAGATTTCCTGACCAACCAAACTTTCACAGTTAAAGCTGGGCCTGCCTTATCAATACAGCCTTTGCTTTTTTCAGGGATTACACCGGGATCAAGTGTTGCTCCAGTACTATTTTCCATTTTTGTAAAACTGCCTCTTGACCTGCTTCATCTACAACTCATATTTTATGTTAATAATATGGTTATTTATGGATCCAAACTTGCTCATAGCATCATAAAAAAATCAACTTCAAGCTGACATAAACCTACTCCACTGCCCTAAAAAAGTCCATGCAGTTTGGCACCAAGAAAAAGAATTCTAAAGCAACTCACCCTCTCCATATCAAAGACATGGACACCAATCTAACTGAATCCATCACATCATTTAGATAGGCTGGCATTTGGCTTGACCAATCCTTCAACTTCCAATCCCATATTAAGAAAGTCAGATCCAAAGTAATAGGGTGGGAGGTATTCTGGGGGATTCAGGTGTGTTTCTGAGGAAGAAGTTGTAATGTTCTGCTGCATGGGAGAATCATCTGAAAGAATCAGCAGGTGAGAGGTTTCCAGTAGATCAAGGAATGTTAAAAAGAGAGGAACGCTCTTTAGGTGGATTTCTGAGATGACCTTTTACCTCATGCCAGAACTGTTTGGATATGTGAAGGAAGGTGAGTTATTTTGATTTGAGCTTGTATTTCAGCGTAACATGTCTACCTACATTTCCAAGGCTCTCCAGATCTTTTAAAGACACTGAATTATTATGTATATAGCCATTCCAGAGACTGGTTAAGTAGAGATCTTAACTGGCTGATTTAAGCTTTTTAAGAACTACCCAGTATATTGTCAGGCCCCATTGAAGGTGCATTTTTAGCTTTAGAGAGCACAGTGGTAACCTGTTCTTTGCTGATAATTGGCAGTGGAGTGGTGGACGGCATTTCTTGGGGGGAACTGGGGGTATTTGGGAGGTAAACTTTGAGATGAATTTGTCGACCAGCAGATTTGTTATATCTTCCAGCTGAGTATAGGTGATGCCATCAACAACTAATTCCACAAATTGTTGAGTGTTGCCCTTAAGACTGCAGACATAACTGAAAAATGCCTTATGGTTATCCTTAGCTTTGGAGGCTATTTTTTACCCAAAGCATACTTTTAGAGACTTGACTAATTGCCTGATTCACTTGTTTAGACTAATATGGCACTGCTCTGTTGTGCACATTTCCTCTTACTTTTTGGCAGGATTTTCTTTCTTTTGCTGTACAACCTATTAATACCAGGGGTGTACCAGGGTTGCTTGTTTTTACGGTTTGACCTGGGTTTATTTTGGTCTGGTACTGCCGTTCCTATACAGTTGTTTATATGGTCATACAGGCTTTTGTGTACACATCTCCATAGTTTTCTATGTTTTCTGGATTTGACAGAACTTGGAAACTAGCTATGCCATCCCTTAGTAGGGGTTAATTTACCTTAAAGAAGTTCTTAGATTTTTGGGTGTTAGGTGAAGACTAGTTTTACCTTTATTTCAAGGGTTCAAGGGAGACTGCTTTGTGATCTGATCTTACCAGTGGGGACATTACACGGAGGTGGGGGGGGGGGGTTGCAGCACTCTCCCATATTTGTGAGTACCAGGTCTAGGATATTTGTTTCCATAGTGGGAGTGCCAATTAGCTGTTCCAGGGTATTTGAATTTACTATCAAGAAATCTTTGGGCATTCATGTCAGTGGTTGTGTATGCCTCCCAATTAATGGATGGGTAGTTAAAATCACCCATGAGTATGGTATTGAGCTGGGTGGTGAGGGATTCTAGTGACTTTAGGTATGATGTATTGGTTTCCTGATTCTTGGTGGGGGCTGTAGCTATCAAGAATATGGTAATGGATTGTTCCCATGTTTAGTTGGACATGGAGTAAATCAAGCATGTCATATTGTTTGACTAGCCTTGAGGTGTGCTTATCCTTTATGTCGATAGCTACACCTCTGCCTTTTGCTCTTATATGTTCAGTGGGTGGTCAGAATGTATGAAAGGCATTATAGCATTATAGCCATGCACTACCAGAGTGTTTTCTGTTGCTTTGAACCATGTTTCAGTAACTTCACAGACATCAACATTCTCCAGGGTAAAGAAAGCTTTTAGAGAGTGTGGGTTCTTGTTGAGGCCCATTGCCCACATGACTTTAGCTCTTAAAGTAGACTAATTAACATATCTAGTATGTGACATACATCCTCCTTTTATTAAAATAATAAGATTCCCCGTATTATAACACAACATCATTTATACAGAAATTGAAAACATTATCACCAAATTTTAACTAGTGAATAATGAGACTGGTGTGCATCAGAAAACACATCAGAATGAACTTTATTTCATAAAAATATATGCAATCCTGGCAGCTAAGTGGTTTCCTGATATCTGTCTCTTCAGCAACATCATGGTGTGCAGATGATAATGCTTCTGTAGAGAGATTATTGGTCAAAGACTGATTCACTGTCTGTTGCAGTACAGACTCTTACTGGAGCCATTTGTTTGATTTTCAACTACAAATACTTTTCTTGGAATTTTTGGCCAAGAGTTCCAAGTTGCATCTCTATAATCACATATTCTCTTGATAAACTAAGTAAGATTTTTGGTGTTGGTAATGGTTTATGACAGTTGCTTGAGTCTGTGGATTTTGACTTTAATTTTGATTCAGTGCCAGTCTAATCCTTTCTCCTTCCTTCAGCAATTACAGTTTGTTGCCACTTCTACCATGACATTGTTACTGTGTCAGCTATCCTCTCTGCAAAAGTCCCATTACTTACATTCTAGCAATGAATAAGGTGTTGGTAGCTTTCATCCTCACCATCTTCCCATCAATAACTCAAAAATAGACACACCTGTTGCTTGCAGCTGAGGATTCTTGTATCCTAGCGATAACAAATAATCCATTTCAAATTTCTGTGTAATGATTTTTACAGCCTGAATCATGTGCTCAGTTGAGCCATTGGACGGTGGCTATTCTTGGGCCTGATGTATTTATTATGTTTGAATTCCTATGCTTTAGACAAAGCAATAAACCCCTGTCATAATAACTGTGGACTGTTATCTGACATCACCTTTTCCTGTGGTCTATTTCTTGCAGATATATTGATTTGAACATCTTTCTCACTGGTGCAGCTGTAGCATCCTTGATTTTGTTATACTCCTGATATGTTATTTCCCAGATTTTATCCATGACTGTGCTGGAATCTTATGAAGTATCACTTCCTCTTTCTGATTTTTGTTCCTGTCATGCTACAAAAAGTACGGTCTTTCAACATCTCCTCTACTTGTACTGGCATGTCGAGTCAATACACAGTATGTATGGCTCTCTGCTTAATTTAAACATTCCTAAATACATTTGTTTCTTTAGCTGAAATCTAACGATGACTTTATCACCTATGAATAAGAGAGATGGTATGTAGGATAATTCATGCTTTACTGTACAGTGTGGTTTGATTTGTGGACAAAGCTGCTTCACATCGTTCGGCCATCCTGACATGATGTCTTCATGCATCAGCTGAATTTTTATGCTGTCTCTCTTCATGAGTTTCAGCTGATGCAGTTTCCCAGCCATCTGTCACCTGCATCGTGGCTGACAGAACTTTCAGAACCTCTTCTAGTAACTATTCTTAGCATTCAAATAGCTTTGGCTCATAGGTATCAGCAACATTCACAGACTTTTCTGGTTTGCACTGAATTTCAAAATCCTTAGTAATCTATTTAGTGGCTTTTGCAGGGATTTCTTGAAAATAGACCACGGTGGTGGTGCTGCGGTAGCATTGTCGCCTCACAGTAAGACGCTGTCTGGTTCAATTCTCAGCTAGTGCGTCTTCTGCATGGAGACATGCGTGAATGAGCGTACCTTCGTTGAAGGCTGTGCGTCAGGGCTGGTAACTCGGTACGTAAAAATCAACTACCAATCATTAGCGGACCAGAGTTCGGCTGTGGTGACCCCTAACCGGGAAAAAGCCGAAAGACACAACATTCTGTAAGTGTTTGAGATTTGCTTTAGCCTTAACACATTTTTATACACTGTCATAAAATGTCTGGCTATCAAAGGCTCAGTCATTGACAGTGACTTAACGGGTAGCATACTTGCCTTAGATTCTAAAAGATCCAAAGGTTGTGAGTTCTAGTCCTCCCCAGGTAATTGCATTCATTTTCCATCTGTGACATTGCAGTTCAGCATAAGGGGTGGGTGCTCTACTCTTGTGTGTGCTGTGTTTTTTAAAGGGACATTAAACTGGGGCCCCATTTGCTTGAGTTATTGGTACCGCAGGTGGAAGTAAAAGATTCCACAGTACTTACTGAAAAGAAGAGTGGAAGTTCCCAACTGTCTGGGTCAAATTTCTCCTAGACAACAAGAATTCCACCTCAGGTCTTCCCAAAAAGAGAACCCTGACCTTTTGGGACTAACCTAATAAAAAATATAAATAAAAACAAAGTTAGCATTTCCTTCTGTCTCTGCACAGATGTGGTTTGTGCATCTCTCAGTATCAATTTTCTCAACTAACCTCTTGCAGTAATGGGTCTACTACAAGTGCTCACATGCTACTAGACTAAGGCTGACTTTTGCTCACTGTCACTAGGTCTTCATGGCAAGTGCCAAACTTCCCATTAATGTGGTCCAAGTAAATGTTATAGCTATCCCAAAGTCCTAACTCTAATTCTAGAATTCCCACCCTGCTTCAATCCTAACCTAAGACCTTGCCCCACCCCTAAAACTCCCTCATGTTCTCCAATCCCAAATCCCCCTTTCACTCTCTAAACCTAAATTCCTCAAATGCTGCATAACACTAATAATAATAATAATAATAATAATAATAATGATAATAATAATAATAATAATAATAATAATAATAATACTAATAATAATAATAATAATAATGATAATAATAATAATAACAATAATAATAATAATGATGATGATCCCCCTTTGTTAATCAGGTACACCCACTGGACATGGACACACAGTTTCGTTTTACCAGTAGCTCCCTAAACCTAGATTCTCATCCCACTCCCTAAATCTAAACTCTGCAATCACTTCCATCGCCCAAAAAAAAAGGATTGCTGCTTAAACCAACATTTCCCTCCCATTCCCTAAACCCAAATCCCTGAGTGCTCCGTAACCCCAAATCTCCTCCCTCTTTCTCAACCTAAATTCTCCATCACTGACTAAATATAAATCCCCTTATTGCTACTTAACCTTAAATTATACCATCTCTCCATAAACTCTGCTCACTAAAATTAAAGTCCTCTACCAGTTATTGTCTTGCCTTAAGCCTAAATCCACCAGTCAACACCAAAACTTAACAGGAACTCCCCATGGCTGCCACACTTCCTTACTCATACTAGAATAAGTGTTTGAGCAACTGCCAGCAGCTCCATTATCTCCCCAGGGCTGCCACAACTTGCCTGAACACATATTTAAGTGCAAGTGGCTGATCCTGTGATCTGACAGACAGACAGACAAGTTCTCAGCTGTGATTGGCAGGCAGCTGGGACTCAGACAACTGCAGTAGACCATGCAGGACCACTGTTCTTAACTTTATTTTATTAATTTTAAGGAACATTCATAACAGTCAAAACAATTGTAAACAAATAAACACAGAGAAAAAAACTAACATTACAAACAGAAAAAACACAAACTATATACAATATATACAACATATACAGTACTCAGTTGTACAAACACTAAACAATTTCCCCACTGAAACATCACTCCTCAGGGAAGTGCCCATAGATATTCAGTTACATAATGAATGACCATAATGTGTTAACATTCACCACCAGTAGTGCAGAATCTTGGTCAACTGTGCAGGACCTTTCCAAGCAGAAATAGTTTTACCAAAGTATTTATGTAGGACATTATCAACAGATTCAGTCAGTAACCTTTTTCTAAATTTCCAGTGCAAGGCACATTGGATTTAACTTCAGGAACAACTCTAAATATCCAAAAGTGCAAGTCCAAGGGAACAGTCACCTTACATATATCAGCTATTATCAGTTTATAATGCAAATGATCCCAATATGCCCTAATCCTCTTACAGTCCCGGAGCATATGCAAAACATCAGCATCATTCACACCACACATCCAACATGTGCTAGCTTGCTTTCTTTTGGCTTTCCATAGTTTACATAGGGGTGAGATAGCAGCTAAATATTATCCTAAGCTGCAAGCTTTGGTATTTAGGCCAATGCCTGCACTTATGTATGGCCTGCCATGCAATCTCCCATTGGGCTTTACTCAAATGTATCTCCTCCTGCACATTCCATCGTCTCTTGACCCATTTAATTACTTAGTTTCTCCAATATCCTTATAAATTAATCCCAGCCTACTCATCCTAAGTCCTCTCCATTTGCTATGGGATAGCACTTCATTAACTCTATCAGAAGGCGCTATATTCTTTGACCTTACTTGACCCTACTTGCCAGTATGAGAACTATTCCTGTAAACTCAGGTGATACTCCATTTTAATCTTTTAAAAAAAAAATTAGGGTATGTATGGGATGGTCTGCATGATTTAGGATGAATCTCTGAGACATTTATTGGTCCAATGTTCTTCTTTGGTTTTATGTAGCTCCATAACTTTGGCATGGTGCCAGAGACAGCCTATTGACCCCTCCCACCACCCCATGCCAATTCTGTTACTTCAACACTCTCGTTATAAAATTGTTCTTGCCAGTGTAATGGCATATGCATTACAGTATCTATTGGTAAAGTATACAATACCTTCATCATCTAATCCTTTCGAGAAAGAGCATGTAATGAATTGACAATTGAAATGCTATAATATAACTAGTTAGATGAGGGAGACCTCAACCTCCATACATCCTGGGAATCTAAGCTGTAAATGCCAATGTGCATTTCCCTTATTTGTCTAAAACTGCATCATTATTAAGATTCTGGAGCTTGATGATTTCTGGGTGCTTGACTGAGATGTAAATAGTCCTTACAAAGTATAGTACAAATGGCAAGTTCATTATCTGTATCACCTGAATCCTACCAAATATAGTAGAAGAATTTTGCACCTTTAGCATGACAGTAAAAACTTTGTCAATAAGCTCCCTAATGTTATTCTCCAGAATAGTGTTTAAGGACTTAACCACCATCAAACCCAGGTATCTTACAGATAGTCCGAGCCTTTTTTGACTTACATCTACTTGCAATATGATTGGTAAAGCTGCACTATGATACTTAAGTATGACTACAGTGTGTAATGCCAGGGTACTGAAAACTGACATATATGTGATGTGTGTACTTAGCTTTGTTTTTAATTCAGACAGTAGCACATCTGTAAGCTATATTCAAGTTTTGTAAAATATGCAACAACAAAAAAATACACTGTAAAATTGCATGCCCTAGCAGTGACTATAAAAATGAATTTGTTCTTGTGTTGCCCTGAAAAAAATGTCTCAAAGGAAAGGATTGGTTGCTTGTCAGTAATTGTGGAAAGGCCTTAAAACTGAATCAAAGTACCTCTGAGCACAGAACTATGAAAGAAAGCAGTTAATTATGCAAATACTTAACAGATGTATGTGAAATCTTGTTTAATTCATAGCTAATATTGCTTCTATTGTGTGAGAAATACATGGTTTACTTACCTCTGGTTTCTGGAAAACAAAATATAAGCTGAAATATTTTGAACCAGTGAGGAGTCCTGCTGGAAGACATTGCGATGACTACATCTACATGTTTGCTGTTTCTCATTTGCCTGCATAATATATTAGTACTAAAAGTTTATCATCCTTTCAGTTACAGCCAGCTCGTGCATTTATTTAGCTTAGTCAGATTTTTTCTTTATATATTCCCTCTGCACAGCTAAGTACTGTTTCCCCTATAATGTACAACTGCTTATAGCTCAGTGTGTTTAATTTGTATCAGCACTTTCTCGACTTCTTTTTTGTCTTGGTGAAGTTTTTTTTTTATTTATATACTTTAAGGTCATACAGCTAGCATATAGTTATGTATGATTTATTATATGAGGGGTCAGTATTATTTAGCACTGGCCAGAATGCTCTCTACATTACAATTTTGTGTTTATTATTATTTTATTTGGCTGTAAATAAAGACTGGTGTGGTAATTGGCAAGTCTCTAGCCCAATAATCTGGACAGGTGGCAGTGCTACCTTACAAGGATGAAAGTTTTGGAGAATTGATGAATTGTACCAGCCGTCTCTGTGAAAAATATTTGTGTGTGTGTGTGTGTGTGTGTGTGTGTGTGTGTGTGTGTGTGTGTGTGTGTGTGTGTGTGTGTGTGTGTGTGTGTGTGTGTGTTTGTGTTTTAATGTGTTGTTTGAAAAGCAGTTACCACAGGGCACTGAAAGACACTGTAGTTCACAGAGAGAGTGGTGACAAGGAGGGTGCTAGGCCAAAAAGTCAGCTCTTTAAGTGGTTGGTACATAGTCCAAATTTGGGTGTGGATGTTGGAAGCTTACAGTTATGGCAGACATACATATCTCCTTTTATGGTCTTGAAACCAGGTTGCATTTGATGAATTGTTTATCTAATCAGACTTGAGTGCACTTTTTTACTTTAAACTATAGGGTACCAGTCAGGTGACTCAGGAGACGATCCCTATGGTGACCATCATATGTATATGGGGCAGTAGAGCAGCTGCAAGAATGATATACCCTATCACTCTCATATCTGTTGTGAGATTTGGTCATTGGTGGGATTTAACCCCTCTACTGCCAGCTTGATCACCAAGTCTCTACAGCAGTTAAAATAAGTAGTGGTTACTAGCCCTTCTAGCAGTTAAAAGCTTCTAGACTGATCCTGTGAAAAACACCAGACTACATCCGGTTGAAACAGTTTTTTAGATGTACAGTTTTATTTGACAGTTGGGGTATAAATGTGTTCATGTTCTTACCACACCCAAGAACAACATCAATGAGAGTTTTCTGTAGGAGTTTTCATGTTTACTACGGCATGGACGTAATTAATGTCTCTGTAACCCATTACCATTTTGAAGATATGTCTTTCAAAGATATCATTTTGGTCTGATACTAAGATTTACTCAACTTTTAACAGCTTAATTAATCTGTTGCCAACCATGTTTTATTGCATCTCAATATAACCAGAAATATTAACAACACTTTCTAGTTCCTCAGTTATATCGGATGCAGCATGTTGGAATACTTGTGGTGCTTACAAAATTCCAAACAGAAATTTGTATCAGCCCAAGGATGTATTAAAGGTGCACAGTTTAGAAGTTGCCTCATTCAGTTTAATCTGCCAAATCCTTGACTAGCAGCCAGCATTGAAAAGAAGCTAACATTAGGTTTAGTAGTGACTACATCTTCAACTGTCTATAAAATGCAGTGTTCCCTCTGATTCCTACTGAGATGCTATAGGTTGTTACAAATCCAAACTGTATCTTATATGTAACATTTACTGGATTAGATCACATAAATGCCAAAGCTATTCATAGACAACTCAAAAAAACCCCAAAAAACAAAAAGTGAACAAAACTCATTCAGAGAATGTGGTCATTGAGCAGAATGCTAATCAACACCTCATCCCATCAAAAACAGACAAGCACAGCTACACATCTGCACAAAAAAATTTAGGCCACACACACTATGCAACAGTCAACCATGCTAATATAGCCATACAACCTAAAACACAAGCATACCCTATGTAGACTCCTAACATGAGGCCAAATCTCCAAAATGCTTTTTGGGGCAAACACAGCAACAATTATATAATGAACTTCAAGACTGCACTTAACTTTATAAATGCTGCTTAGGATACACAGAGTTAAACAAAGACAAATCTTGTATAAACAGGTGCCTGTAACACCTTTCTCAGACCCCACATCAGGCATGCACTCTCATCATAACATTCATATAAGCTTTTAATCCAAGGCATAAAGCCCAATCAACACTATACTACTGAGCACACACTGCGACCCCTACCCATAAATATACATGCTACACATTCAAACTACTTATTCTAACAGAAAAAAACTCAGACAATACTATACATAAGATGATTTTCTCACAAAATTACTGATATATACATGGCATGCTTTTTGTTACTGAGTCCAACACACATACAAACATCCCGCATGTACATCGCTGACAAAGTTACTAATATATGCATACACCACTCACACTAGGCAACAAAACTCACACCTCCACACACTTTTGATCAGTCAGTCACAAACACTTCAAACATACTGAAAAATACTTATTTGCCTCAAAAATATTCAATCTCCCTAACAAAACAAAATAATAGACAAACCAATAAACAAACAAATAAAAAATATGTGAATAAAAAAAAATGACTGTACTTTGCAAGAAGTGTTCTAATTGGCTAAGGAAGTGTGAGTGGTGAAGCAAGAAGTGTGCTCATTAGAAGCGCAAGAGGGTGACTGCAATTTTTGTTTGAAGTGCTTTACTTTTCTACAAAGTTTTATCAGTGCCTATTGCAAAACTAGGAAGAATCCTTCTCAGCTCTCTTTCACTCCATCCCCTGGCTTGAAACCCTCTCTTTGATTTACTTCTTCTAATTTCCAACAGTTCTAGACACTGCTTACATTTCACTGACTGCAGCAATCCCGACTGCTAAACACAGGAAGCCCTTGTTTGCAGCATTTCTCAAACACCTTTTTGCTTTCTGTCTTTCTCTCCCACAATGCCTTACAGCATTTAAACCTCCATCTCTAGCATTCCATGCCATCTTTTCTCTCTAGCATCCTGCTCTTCCTACCAGACCTCATGATGTGCATGGCCGTTATCATTTGTTTTAAACTGTAACAGAAGGTACCTCTTCATAACTATACTGACATTTGGTTTTCCATCAGAACGTAACTTGTGTTATACGATTGGGACTTTTCACACTATCTTGCTGTAACATGTACTGTCTTGTGTTTTGTGATTAAGGTTTTTCACACAGTTGTTAATGATACTGTTGTCTACTTATGCTATCTCACAGTGTATAGCTCCAGTTACGTTTAGATATCACCCTTTTATTCTTAAATGCTCCCATTTTTTATGCAAGTAGTAAATTAATGACTGATATAGTACAGAATTGCTGAAAATTACCAAAACAGCCACCGAGTAGTCTCCGAAACACCAAAACAGACTTTAATGTAGTGAAGCGCTTTTCGTCTACCCAAATAGGTAAACTTCATCAGACAAACATGTAAGAACAGTGTAACAACCTTTTTAAAGTCAAAAAGGTACCAATTCCAAACCAATCAGCTCTTATGCTTAATAAACAGCATTCATTAGAAAATCTAAAGGTACATCACAAATACACTATAAAAGATGCTAAGACGTTGAAAAAATATAAAAATACATAAAAATACCTAAGAATATATAAAAATACATACATATTCTACCACCCACATGGAAAACAGTCCCAAACCTCATATATTTCATTGCATTAAAATGTAAAGAAACAATAAATAGTATATAATATATAATATAATATAATATATTATGGTAACACCGAGTCTTACCTACTTTGTATAAAA
The DNA here is from genome assembly GCF_019279795.1 of Protopterus annectens. NCBI lineage: Eukaryota > Metazoa > Chordata > Ceratodontiformes > Protopteridae > Protopterus > Protopterus annectens. The sequence goes on from NC_056746.1 coordinate 387,305,467, forward strand.
AACAGTATATTTACTATTAAAAAATAAAATAAAGTGAAATAAATAAGGAATTTTAAATCACTAATCACATGTACACTAATAAAAGATAAAAGATTATGAAGAAAAAAGGAAAAAGTCTACCGAAGCAGACTTTTCAACTTCAAAACACAAGACAGAGAAGTAATCTCATTAATACCAGGCAAAGTATAGGAATTTAACCTATGCTGCTATAACAATTCACACTTTTCTAACAACAACTGGCAAGGTCCACCTTTTCCATCTGTAACTACCTGAACAATAATTTTGAACAAAAAATGGTGGGTCGGGTACTCATTACAGTGCCTAGCCAGTGCATTAGTGTTGCTGTTCTTCTTAATGTGGTAAATGTGTTCGTAAATCCTTTATCATTTGTTTTAAACTGTAACAGAAGGTACATCTCCGTAACTATACTGACATTTGGTTTTCCATCAGAACGTAACTTGTGTTATATGATTGTGGCTTTTCACACTGTCTTGCTAAGGTTTTTCACACAGTTGTTAATGATACTGTTGTCTACTTATGCTATCTCACAGTGTATAGCACCATTTACATTTAGATATCACCCTTTTATTCTTAAATGCTCCCATTTTTTATACAAGTAGTACATTAATGACTGACATAGTATAGAACTGCAGCAACTCACTCTGCTCATCTGCTATATATTTTTTTTGTATGTTTTTTTTCAAAGTCCGAGCATCTGCTAGCAACCTTAAATTTTTAATGTACCACCTTGTTTGACTTGTCCCAAGTTGCAATAGCGAACAGTTGCCATAAACAAACTCTACAACAGAAGGAGGAAAGTGATGTGGAATAAGGTGAAGTCCCAAGACTGGAAAAACTCCCTTATCAGCCTCAACAAAAAGATGAGATCCCTCATCAAATCCTCTAAAGCTAGCTATGGAAACAGAATTACAGCAGATAGTAAAGACAACCACAAGGCCTTCTATAGTTATATAAAGAATCTCCACGGCAATACCCAGATTTGCTCTTAGCTACTGCACAATGGTACCTCCTATACCGAGCCAACAGATATTGCCAATATACTGACCGACAGATTCAGTGCCAACTTTACCCCTCCCCCCCCAAAGGACCAATCACAATACCAGTAGATTGCCAGGCACCCAGTATTACTGCTGCACAGGTTAAAACATTACTGTCCAAGGCCAAGAATGCAGTTTATATGGGACCTGACAATATCCCTGACTGTGTTCTACATGAACTACAGAGTGAACTGGCACCTCACCTGTGTGCCCTGTTCAATCACAGCCTCACCTCAGGCTTTGTCCTTACCAAATGGTGCACTGCTATAGTCATCCCTCTCCACAAGGGAGGAGCAACTACAGACCCTGTGAACTATTGCCCCATTAGCCTGACATGCAAAGCTATGGATTGCATCATCATGGACCTAATCAACAAGGATTTGAGGAATTTCCAAACTTTGGATCCCACACAGTTTGGTTTTGTGAAGGGTAGATCATGCCTGCTCAACTTGGTTGACTTCTTTGAGTCAGTCACCAGAGCTGTGGATTAAGGCAAGGTGGTTCATACAGCCTACCTTGATCTGGCCAAGGCCTTTGATACCATTCCCCACTCAGGAATCATAGAGAAACTCACTAAGCTAGGCATCAACCCCTATATCACAAAGGGGGTTGCAAACTGGCTCACAGACAGAACCCACAGTGTGAAAGTAGCTGACTCCAAGTCAGTCTACTGACCAGTCATGCTTGGAGTCCCACAGGGATCGGTCCTGGGTCCTCTCCTGTTTGGTATCTACTTCTCAGAAGTCCAGGCCAACACGAAGGGACTCTGACTGACAAAGTTCATAGAAAATTACAAGTTGGAAGCCATTATTAACTCCCCAAGTGATGTTGACATCCTACAGACAGGCCTCACTGAGACCAACAACTGGTGTCAGAACAATGGCCTTAAGCTCAATGCCAAAACATGTGTTGTCATCCCCTTTGGGAAAAACCCAGTTGTCATTTACCACATTGATGTTAGTCCACTGAACACAGAATACATTATAAGAGATCTGGGAACACAGGTTGACAGCAACCTCTCATTTGACCACCACATTGCTACTGTGGTTAGAAAGTCTTTCTATGTGGCGCATATCATTACTAAAGGTTTTTCATCTATGACGAAAGAGGTCATTGTCTCCCTCTACTCTTCCCTCATTAGGCCAATCATTGAGTACAATGCCCCTCACTAGACACCTGCAACAACTGGAGAGGCCGCAAAAGTACCTCACAAAGAGGATCCTAAGCCTTAAACCACTGTCCTATATGGACAGACTCAAAAAACTCCCAACTATTCTCTGTGTCATATCGCCTACTTACAGGTGACCTCTGCTTGACTTACAAAGCCATGTCTGACCCAGCTCTGTTAGAAATGCTACATCTAAAGAAATCCCAATCCCTCTGCACCATATGCTCCAGAGACCTCAACCTCATTACCACAATCAACAGAACGTGCTGGAGGGACAGGTTAATAACCCAGAGACTGCCCATGCTATGGAATAGACTTCCCATACATGTCAAACAGAGCACCTCACTGGCCCTCTTCAAGAGAAATCTTGATGATTTGATGGGAAATAGAAAATTCACCCTGGGGTTCACTCCAGTGGCTCTACTCAACAGAGACACTGGGAACTAAGGTCAGGTGGCATAATGCCAGGGTAATCCTATAGGCTATGCTTGTAAAGGTTCCAGGGCCATTAGCCAAGTACACACCTATGAACCTATGAACTGCTTTCTGAGTTTACTATTGTTGTTATTATTTTTAGCAAGTTGTAGCTTGTTTAGCATTCCAAACTACAGCCAATTTTGCTTAGCTAACCTCTTCACAACCTATTTAGTTGTTATTAACCCAAACTAAAGCACTGGTAAAGGCTGTTCTTACTGTTTGCTCTATTGTATAAAATTGCATCTTATGTCTCTAAAACAAGTACATGTCATTGCGTAATATTTTAATGTAACCGATGTTAAATTTGCTTGACTTCTTTAACTGCACTAAGGCAAAACAATCTTTTGTTTGTTTTATCGTTTCTTTGTTGTATTTATGCCTTGCTGCTTTATTGTAATAAGGCTAGTTCAAATGTACTGTTTTACTTATTATACCATCTGTGATAAATGCTCTGTAGCTGTTAATTTTTCTCAGCCACAACAAACTACTTTACTAAAGCCATTTTTTCTACTCATTCTAATCAGTTAAGTCTTGTACCTTTCCCTTCCACTCTTTTCTATACCAACCATTTATTGCCTCTCCTCTGACTCGTACCTTGAATAACATATCTTCACTTTTTACTTAATATTCTCTACCCTAGCTCTTCTCTGCCTCTAGCACAGAATAGTTCTTCGCTCTCTGTTGCCTCACTTCCCTACTCACCTCTCCTTTCTCCCCTTTTTATTTCTAGGTGGCTTTCCTGGACATTTCTATTGAATTGAACTCAGCCATCCCACTATCAAAGTGAAAATAATTCCCCTGTAAAAACGGGCACTACCTTTCCCACACAAGAAACTTACCACTGTCATCTAAAATAACATATGTAGGTGTCTCACTTGTACATTTGCTTTGTATTTTCACCCTGTTAAAATGGTACTTGCACATCACTGCCCTGGAATATAAACCCCTCACCCCCCCCTTTTTATCAGTATCTATTCACTGACTTTAGGTTCATACAGTTACTCCTCTGTTCTCCCTAGTTGCTTTCACCAAACTGGTTACCCACTTTCTATATCCCACCTGCTCTACTTTTCTACAAAGTTGTATCAGTGCCTAATTGCAAAACTAAGAAGAATCCTTCTCAGCTTTCTTGCACTCCCTCCACTGGCTAAAAACCCTCTCTCTGATTTATATTGTCTAATTTCCAACTGTTGTAGACACTGCTTACTATTCACTGATTGGTTTTGCTTTCTACAACTATCTAGCCAGTTAAACACACAAAGCCCTTGTTTGCAGCATTTCTCAAACACCTTTCTGCTTTCAGTCTTTCTCTCCCATAATGCGTTGCAGCATTTGTACCTCCCATCTCTAGCATTCCACACCATCTTTTCTCTCTAGTGTCCTGCTCCCCCTACAAGACCTCATGATGTGCACAGCCATTATCATTTGTTTTAAACTGTAACAGAAAGTATCTCTCCATAACAATACTGACATTTGGTTTGTCCATCAGCGCTTAACTTGGGTTATGCGATTGATGATTTTCGCACAATTGTTAATGATACCATTGTCTAATCATGCTATCTCACAATGTATAGTGCCACTTGCACTTAGATATCACCCTTTTATTCTTAAGTACTCCAGTTTTCAACACAAGTAGTACATTAATGACTGACATAGTATAGAACTGCAGCAACTAACTGTGCTCATCTGCTATATTTTTTGTATGTTTTTTTCCAAGTCTGAGCATCTGTCAACAACCATAATTTTTTAATGTACAGCCTTGTTTGACTTGTCCCAGCTTGCAGATAGCTAACTGTTTAAACAACAGCTTTTTGGGTTTACTATTGTTATTTTTAGAATGTTGTAGCTTGTTTAACATTCTAAACTATAGCCAGTTTTGCTCAGCTAACCTCTAAACAACCTATTTAGTTGTTACTAACCCAAACTAAAGTGTTGGTAAAGGCTACTCTTACTATTAGATCTATTGTGTAAAATTGCATCTTCTGTCTCTAAAACAAGTACTTGCCATCGCATAATAATTGGGTGTAACTGATGTTAAATTGGCTCGACTGCTTTAACTGCACCAAGTCAAAAAAATCTTTTGTTTGTTTTATTATTTCATTGCTGTATTCATCCCCTGCTTCTTTGCTGTAATTAGGATAGTACAAATGTACTGTTTTACTTATTATACGTTCTGTGATAAATGCTCTGTAGCTGTTAATTATTCTCTGCTGCAACAAACTACTTTACTAACTCCCATTTTCTCTACTCCTTCCAATCATCTAGCTTTTCTGCCTTTCCCTTCTACTCCTTTCTATACCAACCATTTATTTCCTCTCTTCTAACCTGTAGCTTGAATAACATATCCTCCCTGTTTACTTAAATTTCCCTAGCCCATATGTGCCTAGGCACCTGTGTAAATGATAAGGCCTGTGAACCTTACCATAATTCAGCCTTTGTGATGTTTTTGGAGATGCCTGAAGGACATTTTCACTTGATCATGCAATACCCAACATAGCCATTAGATAGCACACCATACTTCATTTTGCATTGTGCTACACTTCTGTACTACTATGCATATGTCAGGGCCTGAAGAAGTACACAAGATAGTGCTGCTTAGCCTGTGTTACCATGTATTGTGCACAATTATGTGTGTGTGTGCGTGTGTGCATGTGTGCGCGTGTGCATGTGTGTGCATTTGTGCGTGTGTGCGTGTGTGTGTGTGTGTGTGTGTGTGTGTGTGTGTGTGTGTGTGTGTGTGTGTGTGTGTGTATGTGTGTGTGTGTGTGTGTGTGTGTGTGTGTGTGTGTGTGTAGGAATGATGTGGCTGCTGCTAGTTGTGTATTATCATCTGTGTTGCTGCTGCTGAGTTTGGTGACAGTTGTAAGGGATCCCACTTCTGCAAGAGTGGGGGATTCCAAGAATGCTGGCCTGCCTGCCTTCTATTATATGATCACACTATGCTGACTATAGCAGGGGCATACTAGGCAGCAAAACTGGAACTTCAGCAGGCCAAACTCATGTGCTACCACATTCCTGGTTTGAGCAAGGTGATGTTATGCAACTGTTTGCCCATATCTTGGGGGATCTATCTGGACATTTTTAACCAGGGCTCCAAGATTCTGTGACACTGGGAATTAGAGATAGGAGTCAGGAAATATGTTGCTGTGTATATATATATATATATATATATATATATATATATATGTGTGTGTGTGTGTGTGTATATATATATATATATATATATATATATATATATATATATGTGTGTGTGTGTATATATATATATATATATATATATATATATATATATGTGTGTGTGTGTATATATATATATATATATATATATGTGTGTGTATATATATATATATATATATATATATATATATATATATATATATATGTGTGTGTGTGTGTGTATATATATATATATATATATATATATATGTATATATATATATATATATATATATATATATATATATATACATATATATATATATATATATATATATATATATATATATATGCACACACACACACACACACACACACACACACACACACACACACACACACACACACACACACACACAGATGCCTTCATGCCAGAAGTGGTGATACAGATGAGGTGGTTATTAACTCCTGTGTATTGCACTTTACCTGGCAGCTGATTGGACACTAGGTTTCCTTTTAGTGTAATGTTGTCCATGCATTACAGACAAGACTTTTCTTGCTCTATGGTTGCATTTTATGACTCACAAAACTTTAAAAAGGTAAGACAATATTAAATTAGACATGTGGGTACAGAAATGCATGTAGTTCCATGCACACAGCCTCAGTAACCAAGTGCAAGGTAGAAATAATGTCTATGGCCACCAAGGCACCTAGAGACTGCAGGCAGTATGGCAGGCATCAGCAGCAGGATCCTCAGTGGACATGTCAGTGACAAGGAAAATATGGGGTACAATGTGTAATGCTTCTATTAATATGGCAGAGTTGTGTGAATGGACTATTATACCCCCAGTGTCTATGGAACATTGCTTAAGCCATAAACAAGAGCATAAGTGTGGCTAGAGTAGCATGCAGGATTTCTTTCAAGCTATAACATAGTTTTGCATGTAGTTAAGTAGGTATATACTCTGCATTAAGCACACTAGGCATCACTTATCCTACCCTATACACTTGATTACTAAACCTGAGGGCATAGTGCTGTGTACTTCTTTGTACCATAAGTGAGTCTTTGAATGCCATATATCTCTACAGCTGAATTTCAGTTCAGTTATATGTCACCAACTAAATACCCCCAAAAGGAAATATTTCATGATCTAAAAGCCTGAACACCCCACTTCACACCTGATGACTATAAACTGAGGCCTGTATTCCCTTATCCTCATTGGCATGTCATTATCCATTCATTAAATTGCAATTCTTCTTTTGCATGTTATTATATGGTAAGTTGCATACCTCTGTTTCAGTTTTTTTTGGACCATTGCTCCATGGTTCGATGAATTGTTACCAAGTAGTGTGTTCTGTTTTTTGGCACAAAAACAACCTTCAATTTTAGCTAAGTGTCTGTGAATATTTCCTTGTCTGTTTATATATACATCCTGAACTTAATGGTCATTTACAGGAATTGCCTAATAGTAATAACAACAGTGATATGTTTCTTCTGCAGCCTTACTATGCTGTTTCCTTGGAGGTATTTTCTAGACATACTGACTACACAGTGCATGCATTATCTGGTTATATCTTTGGATGAGATGTTAAATTGAGGCCCAGTCTCCCTGAGTTGGTGTTAGCTCAGGTGGATGTAAAAGATCCCAAAGCTCTTATCGAAAAAAGAAGGGAAAGTCTCTGGAGCCCTGGCCAAATTTTCCCTAGTCAGTATGAATGCCACCTCAGGTCTCCCATGAAAAGAGGTTGTTTGTCTAGTAGGACTAACTCAATCATCAAATTATACATAGGATCATAGGAGGTTACTAGGCTAATGGCTCTGGGGCCCTTACAAGCCTAGCCAAGAGTTTATCCCCAAAAAAGATACCTCAGTCAGCACCTGTCACCTCTGTCAGTGAGAGGCAAAGGTAGAATCCCTGGGACAAACTTGTGGTTTCCAATCCACTCATCAAGGTTGCGCTTGAAGAGGGTCAGCAAGGTACTCTGTTTGACATGTATAGGAAGTCTATTCCAGAGACGGGGCAGCCTCTGACAGACAAACCTGCCTCTCTAGCAGGTTTTATTGATCTCACATATTAAATTTAGGCCTATCAAGCTGGTAATGCACAAGGAGTTAGACTTACAGATATGGAGCATCTCTAGTAGGGCAGGGTCCGATATTGCCTTGTAGGCGAGACACAGATCACCTCTGAGCAATCTGTATGATACCGAGTAAAGTGATAGTGATTTCAGCCTGTCCACATAGGACAGGTGTTGGAGGCCATGGATTCTCTTTGTGAGGTATTTCTGTGGCCTTTCCAGTTGGTGCAGGTGTTTGGAGAGGTACATACCAAATGGGTCGTTATACTCAATTATAGGTCCAATGAGGGAGGAGTACAGAAAGGTAATCATTTCCTTTTTTTCTGGATGCAATCCCTTTACTTATGAGATGAACCAAGTAAAAGGCTTTTCTGACCACTGATGAATCTGAGATTGTTGTCAGCCTAAGTACCCAGGTCTTTCACTATGGGCTGTGTGCTTAGGGGGTTCCTGTTGATGTGGTAATCAGTAGGGGCTGTGTTTTTACCGAATGGTATAATAATACCTTTTTTTGCATTTAACTTAAGGCCATGACGTTGGCACCAGTTATTTGTAGCTGTGAGACCCTCTTGAAGTATGTTAATGTCATTGGGGAGTCAATGACAGCACACAACTTACAGTCATCAGAAAACTTGGTCAGCCACAGGCCCTTGGTCTTTGCCTGAATCTCTGAGAAGTAGATGCCAAACAGTAGGGGTCCCAGGACAGATCCCTGTGGAGCACCACTAGTGACATGTCTGCTGTTGGAGGTGGTTACACCTATTTTGACCTTGTGGGTCTTATCTATAAGCCAGTTGGCCACTCATCTAATGAGATAGGGATTAACATCAAGTTGTGTTAGCTTTTCAATGATGCCCAAGTGGGAGATTGTGTCAAGGCCTTGGCCAGGCAAGGTAAGCTGTATGTACTGACTTTCCCTCATCCAGGGCTTTGGTGACAGTCTCAAAGAAGTCAAATAGTTTCAATAGGCAAGATCGGCACCTGACGAATCTGAACTGATTGGGATTGAGTGTTTGGAGATTGCCTATCTCCTTGTTTATGAGATACATAATAATATGCTCCATGGCTTTACAGATCAGACTTGTCAAGCTAATGGGGTGATAGTTTCCTGGGTCAGTAGTGGCACCATATTTTTGGATGACAATGGCAGTTCTCCACTATAGCTGGCTATAACTTGGATGGGTGTCTTGCCAACTGTCACTTTTACCTGGAATAATTCTAGTGCGTTATGCTGGTAAACCAGTCAGGAGGTATGCCCATCTTTAATGAAGAGAGACTCCACCACCCTTAGTCTTTCCTACCTCATTTTGCGGTCGGAAAGTGTGGAATGAGGTAGAGCTTGGTAAGGCAGGGGTGCTCTCCCCAACCCAGAACCAAGTTTCTGTGACTGCACAGACATCGGCATCTACCAGTGTGAGGAGAGCCTCCAGTGAGTGCATTTTCAGATTAAGGCTCCTAGTATACCTCTCAACCTCTTAACGCAAGAAATCTAGACAAAGCCTAAAATAATGGGGGGACAAAGGCCCACAAATAGGGAAAGATTTTAAATATTGTTTTTATAAACTTCAAAAGCTGCTAGAATAACAGGATTTGTGTTATCATGCATTTTCTGAAGGAAATGAAGTCTGACACACAAATATATGTCATTATTTAATGACTTCAGTACTTGGAAATTTACCAGGAAACCACAGATTTTATGAGCAAAAATCTGGACATTCTGTGAAAATCTGTACAGTTGAGAGATTTGGCCTCCTAGCATTCAGCAGCATGACCTTCAGTTTGCTTTTTGACAGATCTTTCTTTAACTGTATCTGTTAATCGCAGTCAGTGACACAGATGTTAGACATAAAAAAATGGGTTACATGCATACCTCATTGTTCCCACCAGCAGACTATTTTGACATGTCAAAAAGATGACTGAAAGGACTGCCTTTTTACCTATGGAGTGTATTTGTAAGTACCTTGAGGATATAGCTTTCGTATGTTTCTGAAGTGTATTATGTTCGTGCATTCAGCTAAAAAAGGATGTGAAACTATGGCTTTGGAAATGACATTATCACCTTGTGCATGTAAAATAAACAGTGTGAAGATGCCATTTTACACTCTGTGAAGTCAGTTCTTGTTCAGTAGTTAGTGTGTTATACTATTTCTGTCAGTTTCTTAAAATGTCAGGAGTCCTGAGTACTACATACTTAATCTAAACATAAAAATGAATACAACGATTGGTGAAGTAATGATTTTTGTTACACACTGAGAATGTATTACTAATCAGTGAAATAAATGTTCACCCTCTGGGAACGTTCCCACTTTTACTTCAAGACTGTAGCCTCTAACAAAATGGGCTGTCTGTTACACATGAATGCCGAAGACTGGAGCGCTCCCCTGACAGGCCTATCCTTTTATCTTTTCCCATTTTCTAATTATTCGAGCAGTACAATACGCCTTCTCTGTTTAAAAACACCCACTAAGACGGATGTGATTTTTTTTTATCATTATGCCTTTTTTCTTAAAGCTTTCCTCCTGCAATGAGGTTTTTATCCTTCACCCTGAAAGAAAGAACACTGAGAAAAGCCTTTTTACAGAAGTGTTTTTCATCTCCCTTAACTCCAAGCTCTTTGTTTTGAACAAGATAAACCTTGGCGGGAAGTTAATATAATGTAATACAGAAGAAACCAGAAAAAAATCAGAACCTCTCTGCACTAACTCCAAAATGAAACATTTCCCTTCTTATGCTGTAAGACTTGTAAAAATGAAAACTGATTACAAAACAGAATTTTGTAAAATGTTAGTGAGCAGCAGTAATTGTGTGTTGATAATATGGCTTTGGCATTACCATGGAATGAATTATACAGTTAGAATTGTTATGTCAAAACACACACAGGCACAAACACACATATCTATATCTATATCTATATCTATATCTATATCTGTATCACATATGACATCCAGCCATGTGACTGGAAGATTTTATTTATATTTTTGCTATTTCTGCAACAAACAACGGTGATGACCTTTACAAGCCTCATTGTTTCACCTTAAAATACTTTCGAAAAAGGAGGTCCTCTTTTTATGCTCAATGTACAGATTTGAGAGTATTCACTAGGATTAAAACCTGTTTCTGAGACACTATTTTGCATGTCCAGGTCACTGAACATGTCTTTTAGACAGTATTCCTGTTCCAGACAGTCAAGGAAAGTTAATAATAGTTATATTTTGTTGCAGGATGCATTTTTCTGACCCTCTTTCTAGCTAACTATGTTGCTCACTCTGTGAAAATGGCATCTCGATTCTGGCATCAGGATACAGTTGAAGTAGTCTTACAGAGGGAAAACCTTCAATGATACAATACTGAAAATCCCTATTCTTGCTGCCATACTGTTCCTCTTCCCTTGACATAAGATAATTGCATTTCTGAGGCGTGCTGCTAACTTTCAAAAAAGGAGACATTCTCATGCCTTTTCACTTGAGCAGTACCACAAAGCTGTGTGCTAATGAACAGCATTTTGGGTGAAATGGATAACCATTAATCAATAATGAAAATGATTAATAATACAATACAGCAATATAGTTTCAGGGAAACTTACACAATTATGTCATTTATCAAATACTACATTGTGCAAACTAAAACAAGCTGCTTTCTTCCTAAAATCTTTTGTCGATGTTTCCAACTAAAAGCATTTTATATACATATGTGTTATAAGAGTTGTCTGGAGCACTTCCATAGAAAGTGGAGAGCATGTACATCAAACTGCTGTGTGCAGAGTGACACTAATCACTGCAGCCTTTTTTCTTCCATGAGATTAGATTCACTTTCAACCATCCATCCCATAATTGTTATGGCCTAATCCATTAACACAGACAGAACAGCTGTGATTACCTGCCAGATATGCTGTAGTGTTGTTACACATCCTAAAATGTTTATACACTTCTGTTTCATGCATATATCTTCTTCCCAAGTCTGTTGCTGTAATCCCCTGTATCCCCAGTCTGTTGTTGCAATCCCCTGCACCCCTAGTCTGTTGTAATCCCCTGTATCCCGAGTCTGTTGTTGCAATCTCCTGTACCCTAGTCTGTTGTTGTAATCTCCTGTATCCCCAGTCTGTTGTAATCCCCTGTATCCCCAGTCTGTTGTTGCAATCCCCTGTGCCCCAGTCTGTTCTTGTAATCCCCTGTATCCCTAGTCTGTTGTTGCAACCTCCTGTACCCCTAGTCTGTTGTAATCTCCTGTATCCCCAATCTGTTGTAATCCCCTGTATCCCCAGTCTGTTGTTGCAATCCCCTGTGCCCCTAGTCTGTTCTTGTAATCCCCTGTATCCCTAGTCTGTTACTGTAATCTCCTGCATCCCCATATGTTATTGTAATCCCTTGTATCTCCAGTCCGTTGTTGTAATCCCATGTATCCCTAGTCTGTTGTTGTAATCCCCTGTATCTCCAGTCCATTGTTGTAATCCCATGTATCCCTAGTCTGTTGTTGTAATCCCCTATATGTCCAGTCCGTTGTTGTAATCCCCTGTATCCCTAGTTTGTTGTTGTAATCCCCTGTCCAATTTAAAACAGTATGAAAACCTGCATCACCTTACAGCTTGCAGTTACTATTTTGGTGTTGGTACCTTGTCATGCAGCCTCAGCTGCAATCATGGAGAAGGTTTGGAATACAGAATCTTGTTTCTCAGTTTACTTCCACTTTCATCCAGGTTTATCACAGTCTCTCAATATCAACTTCAAAACATCTGGAGAAGTAAGCACTGTTTTGTCTTAAAGGCATTGCAAACTTAATAATTTACACACATATAACTTTAGTCATTTTTTGGACATCAAACTTTTGAATATCTCCAGTCATGATAATGTATCTCTACAGAGCAGCTAATAATATATGGATATCCCAAATGAGAAAAAACAGAAACAAAAACAATGCTTTAACATAATTTATCTTCAAGATAATCTGAGGCTGAACCTCATTATGCAGTGTTTAGTTGTGTCCAGTTCAGACCCCATATCAGCAGTATCATCAGCCAGGATGCTAGTACAGAAGCTAGCCATCCTTGCGACAGATGGAAATTCATATTTAAAAGTGGCATAAATAGCTTGAAAGATGGGCTGAAAGGAGTGACACCCGCAGTACGGAAACAGATAAAAGGTAAGTTTCTGTGAGGGAATGAGATGATGCTTGCAGGTGTGCATTGCTGCACTAATCAAGGTCAATTGAAGACTGCTTCAAAAGTGATGGTTATGTTTAGGTATTACTGGGTGCCACAATTCAGAAGATGGGCTTTATGGAAAAGAATAGATGAATGGATTTAGGGAAACATACAGGAATAATCTGACTTGCGTCCCTATAACTATTGACGAGTTTGTCAAATGGGCTGTAAAAGACTGAATACCTATTCTGATGAGTTTAACCCTCCTAGAGTTGTGTTGGTAGGTGGTAGCTGTAACATGCTGAAAGGAAGCATTGACTGAGAGAGGAGCTATTCAGGGCTAATGTATGGAATATCACTGGTTGGCTGTGCTTGATGGAAATACTTGATTTTTGCAGATGAGAGAGACATATAGGAAAGAGGTCTATCAGCCTTGGAGTGAACTACTTAAGTATCTATTTTTGGAGCTGAGAGTAGGGCTCAGGAGAGAGGCACATAACCTTAGAAAGAATTGTGGGAATACCTGAGCTTGGATCTGATAGTGAGATCTGGGACAAAGGCTTTCCCAACTCTGCATCACCTTATTAATGCATGTTAACCCTGCCTTAACCCTAATTCTTCACTTCAACTTAGAAAAACCTTTTCATGCCACTACCACTAAACAAGACAGGGTCAGACACATACACACACACACACACACACACACACACACACACACACACACACATACACACACTCAAAGACACACACACACACACAGACACACAAGCGAGTGAGTGAGAGCTTGCACAAGACTTAAGCTATCCCCTTACCTAACCCTTACTCTAACCCTATCTCACAAACACTCCCACAAGCACACTCCTATCCCTAACACCAATTCACTTATCAATATCTGCATAATGAACTGTTTGTAATTAGAATTGTCTGCATTAGGAATTGTCAACAAAGTGAATAGCACCCATACATATTAATCTCTCTCTCTCTATCTGTCTACAGAGATAGATAGATATTGCATCACTGATTTTTATCTAAACTATCTTTGGTCAACATCTGTTTAGTCAACAATATCTGGTTGATTGAACAGATATTTGACAGGTGTGCAAGACTGCACAATTCTTGGGATTGGGGAATATGCCCTTTTTATTTATGTCGTGTGAGCTCAGATTTAATATATATAATTAGCATAGGATGTGGGGATTTGAGTTTCAAACGAGCTGAGGTTGTTGTACAGTGCACACAAAGTAGCTTATCGACATTCACATTGTTGATGTTTTGTGGTTGACATTTGCAACATCAACATTTGGGTGTTTCAATGAACGTGAGTACACCTATATCTATGTCTCTATCTGTCTATGTATCTATGGATTTATCTATCTATCTATCTATCTATCTATCTATCTATCTATCTATCTATCTATCTATCTATCTATCTTTACATACATGAATGTCTCATCAAACATCAAAAAATCACAATACAGGACAACAAGAGAATAATTTTAGACTGATTCTAAAATTATTTAAAATAACAAATATTAAAACTCACTTTTTTCAGGAAGGCATGCTCCAATGAACCCCCATAACCCCCTGCTAATAATATATACCAACACTGAGACGGCACAGGTAAGGGCAAATTCCCTAACCCCACTGCACCACAATCCCATACAAAAGACTTATATATACATATATATATATATATATATATATATATATATATATATATATATATATATATATATATATGTATGTGTGTGTGTGTGTGTGTGTGTGTGTGTGTGTGTGTGTGTGTGGATCTGCTTTACATGGTCGACATTTCAGAATGTCGAAGACCATATGGGTGAGAACATATGACAGACATTCGAAATGTCAACCATGGAATAAAAAAAAAAAGCTTACCTTCATGCTGCTAGCAGGGGGGCTGTGGCCTCCTGCCCCCTCCGTGGGGGGCTCCACCCAACACCCCCCCCCAGAACTTAAATATACCAACTCAGAGATCACACTACAGTGCGGAAGATGGAAATCTTTCCATTCCACACTGTACGGAGATGCCGGTTCCACATGGTCGACATTTCGAATGTCGATCATATGGTCCCGGCCATATGGTCTTCAACATTCTGAAATGTCTAAAATCAACATTTCAACAAGGATTTAAACATTATACATTTACCTTAACAGGTTTTTGAGTTTTAAAATGCAAGCAATAGAGCATGTTTCATTTAAGCCTGGATACTGATATGAATTTACTCTCATTTGCCATAACAGTTCTAATTTTTCAAGTAATAAAGTGGTTGGTCCTCCTCTGATGTCTGTCTGAACTTGATCCAGGATTCTAACTTTAAACTTATGATTTAGAAATTCACCACAGTGGCTTGCCAGTGCATTTTCAGTCTTATTTCTACTTATATTGTATAAGTGTTCATACACATGTTCTTTCTGTTTACGGTCGGTTTTCCCGACATAAAATGCTGGACAGCACTGGCATAGTGCTAAGTAGGCCACAGATTTGGAATTTCAGTTAAACTTAAGCTTTGTACAATATTGCCTACCCCTCACCTTAAATTTACATCCTGTCTCTACATGTTTGCATTGGTTACATGCATCACACCTATACATTCCAGGGTTCCTACTAGGAGTTGTTTGTGTTGACTCCATAATTGTTCTTCAAATTTGTTCCCTTTTTGAATATAACTGTTGGGAAGTCTCCTATTTTCATAGGTTCATAGGTTCATAGGTTCATACTAGGCTATCTGCCCAAGGGCATTTATAAGCCTAGCCCATAGTTATGTGGCTTTCGCCACCCCTTTAGTTTGAATAAAAACTATGCCTATCATTTTGCTGTGCCTCTGTCAAGCAGTGACGCTGAAGTAATCCCTGGGGTATATCTGCAATCTCCCATCCATTGGTCAAGATTCCTCTTGAACAAGACCAGAGAGGTGCTCTGCCTCACATGTACCGGGATTTTGTTCCACAGCATAGGGAGTCTCTGGGTGATGAATCTGTCCCTCCAGCACGTTCTATTTATAACCGTGTCAAGGTTTAAGTCTCCCGCCTTGTGGTTCTGAGGGATCTAGATTTTTGAGGTGAAGCATATTCATCAAATCTGGGTTTGACATGGCCTTATATGTCAGGCACAGGTCACCTCTGAGCAAGCGGTATGAGACTGAATAGAGCTGGAGTTCTTTCAGTCGGGCAGCATAAGACATATTTTTGAGACCCTTTATCCTTTTGGTGAGGAACTTTTGGGGCCTTTCAAGCTGCAGCAGGTGTCTGGTCAGATACATTCGAACGGGCATTGTACTCAATCATAGGTCTAATAAGTGATGAGTACAGGGGACGATGACCTCCCTTGATCTAGATGTGAATCCCTTCATGATCAGGTGGGTGATATAGAAGGTTTTCCTAACTACTTTAGCAACATGAGTGTCAAACGAAAGGCTACTGTCAACCTGGGTCCCCAGATCTCTGATGACTTTTTCTGTGCTCAGTGGATTGCCACCTATATGGTAGCTAGGGGTAGCCTTGTTTTTCCCAAAGGGTATGACTATGCATTTTTTGGCGTTTAACTTCAGGCCATGGCTCTGGCACCAGTTATCCATTTCTGTGAGGCCCTTCTGGAGGATATCTGTGTCAGATGTGTTTTCGACTATGGCGCCCAGTTTGCAGTCATCTTCCTAATGTTCCTGCCCGTGGAGAGAATTTCCCAGTTTCCTATAGTTATTCTTTTCATTTACATTGCTTCCATACTGTATATTGTAATAAGACTCAAAGCGTATGTAGCAATGTTTCCATATGGTTCTACATTCTCCCCCTTCCAGTAGGTGGTTGGGAGTCTAAAAAATCTTCTTGGACAGTTAATTGAGAACTATCCCTGTTTAAAATAGGTGTGTATAACCCTTGTTTATGTTTATTTTGTACCTCTATAGCTAATTGGTTCAATAAAGTGTCTAGGTAACCTCTGTGCAAAAACATCAGTTTCAGGGTTTCACATTCGTCTACAAAGTGAGAATCCTCTGTGGTCATCCTTGCGGTGCATACTAACTGGCCCTTTACTACTGACCTTTTCTGGTGAAGGGGGTGTGAACTGGTGTAGTGTAAAAAAGAATTTGAATATGTGCTTTTCCTATAAATACGAGCTCTGTACTTCTGATTATTCCTAGCTTTAGTTAACTCGATATCTAAATAGTTAATGGTTTCAGACTGAAAGAAACTAGTAAATTGTAAAAAGGCTGTAGTATTGTTTTGGTAGCTGATTAACTTGGTAACTGTGTTTGTATCTCCTTTTAATATCATGAAGATATCATCTAAAAAGCGAGTGTAGAAATATAGGAGTGGTTTGACAATGGCATTATCCAAAATAAATTTGTGTTCCCAATGGGCCATCACCAAGTTGGCAAAACACGCCCCACAAGGTGACCCCATTGCCACTCCTATTTCCTGCAAGTAATTCCTTTTCAAACATAATGAAGTTGTATTTTTTAAATGATGCCTAGTAGTTCCTCAGTTAATCTCATCTCAGTATGTGCTGCTCCTCTAGATCTCATTAACTCTATTACCAATTCTGTACCAGTATCATGAGGGATCGAAGTGTATAGGTCACGTACGTCAAATCTGTGGTCTACTTAACAGTATGCCAATGCAGCCCAGCATTTTACATCGGAAAAACCGACCGTAAACTGAAAGAACGTGTGTATGAACACATATACAAAATAAGTAGAAATAAGACTGAAAATATACTGGCAGGACACTGTGGGGAATTTCTAAATCATAAGTTTAAATTTAGAATCCTGGATCAAGTTCAGAGAGACATCAGAGGAGGACCAACCACTTTATTACTTGAAAGATTAGAACTGTTATGGCCAAATTAGGCTAAATTCATATCAGTACCCAGGCTTAAACGAAACATGCTCTATTGCTTGTATTTTAAAACTCAAAAACCTGTTAAGGTAAATGCCTAATGTTTAAAACCTTGCAGAAATGTTGATTTTATCCATTTCTGTATATGTGTTATAACCCATATAGGTGTAACTGGCAGTCTTGAGGTATTCAGGGGATGTTAAATACGTTGTGAAAAAGTTTTTATGCAGAATATGATACAGTTTTATTGTCATTCTTGGATGTTAGACCTTTAAGGGTTAATTAAAATGTACCACATGACTTGTATTTAAACAACAGGTGAACAATAGTAACCTATCGGAAGGAGTTTGGTTATCTAAATAAATGAAAAGCGCTTCATGTAGATACATTTTTTTGGTTTGTTTTATTAAAAGTGTAAAGTGAGTAGTAAACACACAGCTCTTTTTCTTTGTTTTAGTTCCTGTTTGATAGTTTTTAATTCTGAAATGTTGACCATGTGAAGGGGATATATATATATATATATATATATATATATATATATATATATATATATATATATATATATATATATATATATATTTATATATCAAGAGAGAGAGATTTTGTGTGTGTGTGTGTGTGTGTGTGTGTGTGTGTGTGTGTGTGTGTATATATATATGTATGTATATATATATATATATATATATATATATATATATATATATATATATAGTCAGCCATAGTTAGTAAAATAAATATGAGAAAAAAAAACACAAAGTGGATAAAAAGACAAACTGTAATGTATTGTTTTGGCAACCATTTTACTTCCTTTTAGGTTTGAATCATTGTTTCCTACTGGCTTCAGCAGGGCACCACAGTGGCATGATATGCAGCATTTTCACTCAGAGCAAGAGGTTCCCCATCTGTTTCTTGATTGGAGTGCCTTCTGTGTCACATCCACATGTCCTCACTACATTCACATTTTTCCCAGGTTCTCCTTTCCTTCCATATCACAGAAAAACATGATAGGTGGATTGGTGACTCTAAACCACAACAGGCCTTACACACAAACTAATCAGCCACCGAGGGCACTGATCAGCTAGCCGTGCCTTACTGACCTCTGTTTCTTTATTTGTTTTTTACAGAAACATCAAACGGTGTTTAGTAAAAACAAAAAGCAAAAACAAATACCATATGGTATTTGTCAAAAATTCCAGAATTTTAATTGTCAATAACTTGGAGCTACAAAACTGCAAGTGGCTATTTTAAATTATGATTTGTTCATACATATGCTCACCATACCATCAATATCGAAGATGCACATTGTCACTACGCCAGCAATCATATGACTGCATCAGTAACTAGCAGCCAGCCAATGGGAAATCCAAACACAGCCCCAAGAAGTTGGTAAAGCATCATGAATAATTACATCACTTACGCTTTAAGTTATTATTATCATTATTGTTCCTTGCCCACAGCTTTTGTTTCATTCTGAACTAGCAGGCAGGAAAAAGTAAATCTGTAGACACACACACACACACACACACACACACACACACACACACACACACACACACACACACACACACACACACACACACACACACACACACACACACACACACACACACACACAAAATTTATTGCAAGACAAATATTTTTTTATTACAATCAGACATCTGAAGTCCACAGGAAATGGCTTAACTGCTTGGTGGGAGTGGGACCTCTGTGTGGATGAAAGAAACTGACCTTTTTGCCATTTGTTCAGTTGAAACAGCTACTAATCTCACTTTGCAAGACTGGCATGTATTTTTTCAGTTGAAGAATGAACATTACTGAACTGAAAAACCTGGACCACCATCATGCTACAGAACAAAATTCCTGGCTCTGCATTAAAGGTACTCAGTGAATACCCATCATTTAAACTATTGTATAAAATCTCTCCTAATTTCTTATTTGTTGCATTATAATTATTTCTATATGAAGTCCTTACCTTTCCTTAATAATCTGAATCCATTTATCCTTACTTTTAACCAAATAACCGGAGAATTTGTAATACTCTGCTAAAAATAGAATTAATGAGACATCAGTTTCATCATTACTTCTAAATACATATTATTGTGCACAATATCTCATCTTATCCTTTCACTGAGTACATGCATTTTGCCTTTTGGATGTATGTACTTGTGTGTGTTTTGTGTGTGTGTGTGTGTGTGTGTGTGTGTGTGTGTGTAGGTACATCTCGTTAACTATATATATTCTATATGTATACGTATGTGTGTGTATATCTATCTATAGGGTTCCTATTAGAACTCCGAATGCTTGAATAGTCGAATGTCATATGGTCAACACCATATGATCGACATTTCAAGAGTTCGAAGGTTAAACGTAATGGCGCTGTTCAGTGCAGAATGGGAGAATTTCCCTTTTCTGCACTGAAGTGCCATTTTGGAGTTGGTATATTTAAGTAAGGGGGTGTGGGAGTGCAGGATAGCTTGCCCCACTGCCTACAGCGTTAAGGTAAGTTTTTTGTTTGTTTGTTTTATTATATATTCGAACTTTTAAACTTTGATCATATATTCTCGAACATATGGGATTCAAAGTTTAGAAAGTTTGAATATATAATATAGACCCTATCTATATACATATAAATACACACACACACACACACACACACACACACACACACACACACACACACACACACACACACACACACACACACACACATACACACGTGTTAAGTATATCTATGTATCTATCTATATAACCATGTGTGTGTGTGTGTGTGTGTGTGTGTGTGTGTGTGTGTGTGTGTGTATGGGTTTATGTATATATAGATATATATATATATATATATATATATATATATATATATATATATATATATGTGTGTGTGTGTGTGTGTGTGTACGAATTTGCTACATCCTGCACTATGCTGTAGTACCCCAGCTCGTTAATGTGCTCTGAATCATATTGGCAGTATTTTTTAAGCCTAGCTGGTGGGGGATTTAAACTCTGTTCCACAACAGTCGATGACTACTGTCTTTGCAAAGGTTAGCCATACCATGCACAATGAATCTGCAGAAGCCCTCTCTCATTGGACATAGAATGCACATTAAAACCATGGTACCCTACTCATATGCATGAAATTCACCTGGTTTTCGACACTAACCTTTAAACAGTAGTTTTACAAAGTGAAAGAAACACAAGAAATAAACTACAGAAAGTTTTTTTAAATGCAATATCAGAGTTTCTTTCAATGTCAGATCAAGGCATGAATTTTTCAACCACATATAACACAATGGCATTAACGTACATCCAGTCCCATAAAGGTGGACAATTTCTCTTCCAAACTCGAACATTTTTATACATTCTTAAAGTATAGTATTGATTTAATTGGTTTAAAGCCCTGAAAAAGCAGACTACAATACTAACTTAACACTGATTATTGGTTTTTAACTAGGAGACATAATGCCTGTTCTCACAGCAATGTCATTTAAGAAATGAACTTAATCTTTCTTTTAGGAACATATTTGGAGAAAATCCTCAATTTGTCAAAATTTAAACATATTTAAAAAGGTTAAAAATACTAAAAGTATAAATGAACAAGTATACTTAAGAATACTTAATGTAAAGAGATCCACGAGTTCAAGCTGACGGTGAGCCTTGAAATGTACATCAACATAACTGATGTAGTGCTTTACTGCAAACAAAGGGGAGGAGAATATTGTCCTATAAACTCGCATAGCCTAACACTCAACCATAGCTATTTATTCTAATAACGATGCAATGACAAACCACTGAACTGGACAAAATTACCACTGTCCAGTTAATTATTAAAGCTAATATGACTGGCTTGGCTATACCTTTGATCATTGTAATTCTGGAAAAAACATATGAAATGAAGTAATCTATGTTGTCTTGAACAGAAAAAGATATGATGAAGTCAGTTTGTGACATGACAAAGTGGTTATCCAATAAAGTTGCAGAGAAGAGAAGACAAGACAAGAGAAGGGACAAGTGAGCATTTGCTTTTCAAGATTTTAAGATTGTAAGATTTTAAAGATTTGTAATAAATAAACTACAAGACATTACCCAAAAGTCTTTCTCCTCTATAGAACCCTGGCTCAAAGAATCAAGCCTCCTATTAAACCCCAAGAAATCTAAATTAAATATTCTTTACTTCAAAAAGTTGCCAGACAAAGTGGTTATCCAATAAATTTGCAGAGAAGAGAAGACAAGACAAGAGAAGGGACAAGTGAGCATTTTCTTTTCAAGATTTTAAGATTGTAAGATTTTAAAGATTTGTTATAAATAAACTCCAAGACATTACCCAAAAGTCTTTCTCCTCTATAGAACCCTGGCTCAAAGAATCAAGCCTCTTATTAAACCCCAAGAAAACTAAATTAAATATTGTTTACCTCAAAAAGTTGCCAAAATCAAAAGAAATTTTTTTTACCACAAAGTCAACAAATAATACTGTCATTGAAACTGTAGCTCACAATAAACTTCTAGGCATTATAATAGATGCAATCACAAATATGACCAGCATATACTACACACCATTAAATGTACACACCAGAAACTAGGCTCCCTTTATAGGATCAATGGATTCCTTACAGATACTGTAATAAACACTCTAGCCACACCCTTCTTATTGCCAGCTGTCTTATATGCCATTCCTGTCCTAACAAACTTAAATGATATTCAAAGAAAGAAACTTGTCTCCTCATTGGAGACATGGGGTTGGGAGGGTGGCCTAATGGTTAAGGTGTTTGCCTTACAAACACAAGGTGCAGGGTTTGAGTCTCACAAGGGGTAATTGGCTAGGCTTAAAATGGCTCGCAAGGGTAGTTAGCCTAGTACTGATCTATGAACCTATGAATCTATAGGTTCACAGGTGTTTACTAGGCTAACACCACAAGGGCCTTTTTGAACCTAGTCATGCATCCCAAATCTCTGACATGTTCTGATACCCTTGATAAGTGTAAGCAGGGGTTTGGGAGATGGAGCATTTACAAGCAGGGGCCTGGGAGATGAACCATTTACAGGTTGCCTGTATCCATTGGAGACACAGGTGCCAAACCAGGGATGAATTTCCTGTTCTCAATCCAATTGTCCAAGTTGTACTTGAATTGGGTTAGGGAGGAACTCTGCTTCATATGGATGGGGAGCCTGTTCCATAGACAGAGTATTGTCTGGGATACATAACTGTGTCTCCAGCAGGTCCCATTTATATCACAGACAAGGCTTAATTCTTTAGAATGGGTAATTCTGGTGCTGTTTGTTTTGTGGATATGCAGGAGTTCCATCAGAGTGGGTCTGACAATGCCCTGTATGCCAGGCATAGATATCCCCTCAAAAGCCTGTAGAAGACAGAATACAGGATAGGGATTTGAGGCAGTCTGCATAGGACATTTTGCTTATGCCCTGTATTCTTTTAGTGAGGAACCTCTGTAGACATTCCATTTGTTGGATATGCCTGGTTAGGTACATGCCAAAGGGGTCATTGTGCTCAATGACAGTTCTGATGAATGCCGAATACAGTGGAACAATGACTTTCTTGGACTTAGATACCATACCTTTGTTTATAAATTGTGCAACATAGAATTATTTCCTCACTACTGTAGACACGTGATGGTCAAAGGCTAGATTAATATCTGTTTGTGTCCCTAAGTCTCTAACTACTGGGTCAACTCTAAGAGGTGTGTTGTCAATATGATAGTTACCAGGTGTGGATAACTTCCCAAAGGATACTATTATACATTTCTTGTCATTTTGTTTTAGTCCATGGCTCTGACACCAGTTGTTTGTCTGTATCAGTCACTCCTGTAGAACATTTGTATCAGTGTGGGATTAAATGACAGCTTCTAATTTGCAATCATCTGCAAATTTAGTCAGCCAGAGACCATTGATATTGGCCTTGACTTCAGAGAAGTAAATGCCAAAAAGGAGAGGTCCAAGGACTGATCCACTTGTGACTGGCTTCTTAATAGAGGTGGACTCCCCATTTCTAAGTTGTTGGGTCCTATCTGTGAGCCAGCTCGCTATCCACCAGGGGACATATGAGTTTGTACCAAACCTCCTGAGTTTGTCAACAATGCCCAAGTAGGCTATTCTGTCAAATGCCTTGGCCAGGTCAAGGTAGCCAGTGTGAACCATTTTTACCCTCATCCGTTTCTTTCATTACCTTCTCAAAGAAGTCCACCAGGTTGAGTAGGCATGATCTGCCCTTGAAGTAACCAAACTGGGTTTGGTCCAGTGTCTGGAGGTTTACTATATCTCTATTGATCATTTCCATGATAATTCTTTCCATGGCTTTACATATAAGACAAGTGAGACTTATGGGTCTGTAGATGGCCCACCTTTGTGCAGAGGGATGACTATTGCTGTTCTCCATTCATGAGGTATAAAGCCTCTTTGGAGGCTACAGTTAAATAGTAATTCCAGAGGCCCAGATAGGTCATGTTTCATGCTATTTAGAAGGCATCTTGGGATATTGTCTGGGCCCATTGATGCAGTGTTCTTGGTCTTAGACAGTGCATTAAGGACCTGTTCCCTAGTGATAGTAGGGGGGAGTTATATTTGATGGTATTTGCTGAGGGAAGGTAGAAGAGGAGAGAGGGGTAAAGTTGGAGCTGAATTTATCAGCCAGGAGGTTTGCTATATCTTTTAGCTCAGTGTGGGTGGCTGCATTTCCAATGAGCTCTGCACACAATTGTGTATTGTCTATGACATTGCAGACACAGCTAAAGAATGCTTTGCAGATGTCCTTGGCCTGGGAGGCCATACTTACCTCAAATGTGGCTTTGGTAGATTTTGTTTGTCCTCTGAGTTGTTTATTTAGTTTTCTGAGAGTGATTTTATCTTGCTGGGTGCTGCACCTCCCAATTTTTGCCATGATTTCCTTCCTTCTGTTATACAGCCTACTGATTTTGTGATTCCACCAGGGTAACTTTTTTTGAGTGAGTTATGTACTTCTTCCTGGTGGGTACAGCTGCCTCTATGCAGCCATTAACATGCTTGTGCAGGGTTTCTGTGAACAGTTTTGCATAGGCAGCATTGTTCTCAGGGTTGCTATAATAAAATAGCTAAATTTGCCATCAGTCTCCCTCATAGGACAAACCATTGCCATAGCTTAAAGCAATTGAACTGGCGTAAACTACACAACTACCTAACATATTCACAACTAACTACAGCACACAAACTCATTCATTATCCAGAAGAACGCCCTGCACTACATAACTTATTACTGACCTACTGTCCAGGAGGGGACCTCCACTCTAGTAACAAATTCTTATTACTTACAGATAAGTCAAATAATGTTGCAGGAGACTCACTGTACTCCCAGTATATTGCTAAATTCTGGAATAATATCCCCACACAAATAAAACTCTTTGACAAACTCAGTAGTTTTAAACCACTGCTTAAACAGCATCTTAACCAATCCTGGTGTTGCACATGCTCATCACAATGGTTAGGACTTTGTTTTAACCATATGATTCCCTCCAGATATTCTCCTTAAACAGAATACACTGAAGCTCTCACTGAAATGGCAAACGAATTTTGATATATAACTGCTGCCTGTACCATGCACTAAGCTGTATGTGGGGTTTCTCTTTAGTAACTTCCACCACTGTAAAATCTTAGAATGTATAAATAACTGCTATTTGTGTAAATATAAATAGAAATGTAACTACTTTGTATTAACTGAAACTTAGTATAATGCAATGTAAACAAATGGAGGTTTTCTCCCTGGGCCTACAATGAAAATGGGTATTACCTAGTCGGACTTTCCTGGCAAACAAAGACAAATAAATTAATAAAAGCTCACAAAAAGGGAAAAAGAGCTCCATTTAAGCTTAGCTTCACACCAGCAACTTAGGCCCAAAAAACTGAAGAGTGGAACAAACTGCTAGAAAAGGAAGAAAAAGTAATCTGGATGGTGATGTTTGGCCAGGATGAGGAGGGATCAGTAAAGGTGATGTGCTTGGAGAGAGCAGTGGGCAGCAGGGGGCACCATAGAGCCTTCCCCTAGCATGCTATTTCACCTAAGGCAGGTTTGCTTTAAACTGTGATGTGTCTGTGATGAGTGCATGTGATATACAAATAGAAGTCCTGACAATCTACTTCCATTCCCTCCTTGCCTAGTAAACTCTTCAGATAGTTTTTACTGTTCTTGGGTCACTGCAGAAGTCAGTTGTGATTTGACAGCATTGGATAGATAATGGATTGATTTCAGTGGGCTGCAGTATTTCTCTAAGGTGTCTATTGAACAGTTTTTTGCAGTACCAGTTACTTTTATGTATTTCAGAATGTTTTGCCAGTCATGCCATTTTGGATTACATAGTTGTGGTTAAGATTTTACTTATTTATTTGTATTTATTTTCATTATTACTTTTGCAAAGGTTACAGATGGTGGATTCATTTCTTAAGACATTGCTGTTTTGTCAATTATATGCATGCATAGTTTATGTTTGCACTGTGTGATGGTATAACATTTTATTTTATTTACCATTGAAGTGAACAGGAGATGTGGTGCATGTGTTACTATGTTTTTCCTTTAAAATTATTTGGCTGTGTATGAGATTTTCTGGTAAATCAGTGAGGAGTACAATCCGTCAGTAATGCCAGCCATTAGAGTTTCATACATCTATGCAACAATTGTTGTTCTGTTAACTTTTTAAGTGAATTAGAGTTGTCTACTTCTTTGTCCCCAGTTTTGCAGAATGTCTGTGATTTTACCTCATATTTTTGCTCTGTCACTCATTAAATTCTTCATTTTCTTTTAAATCACTAAAGATTACGGTCACTCAGTCATGGCAGTTGTAAGACTTTCATCATTCTTATTGTTCAGGAAATGCGTGGGGATATAACACATGCTTGTCTGTAAACTTTTTATATGAATTAGAGTTGTTTGGCAAATTGCACAGAGAATTAAGACTCTGTTCGATTCCTTCCAATCTTTATTTGCCTACTGTGTAACTTTGAATAAGTCACTTAACAGAACATGCTCCTGGGTTGCCTTTGAAAAGGGATAGTTTTCCAGTGGATTTTCATAGGTTCATAGGTAGATAATAGGCTATTGGCCCTAGGGCCTATATAAGCCTAGCCAAAAATGTACCCTGGCTTTCGCCACCCAAGAACATTATTTTCCTGTGCCCCTGTCAAGCAGAACCACAGAAGTGATCCCCGGGGTGAATTTCCTATCTCTCATCCAATCATCAAGATTTTTCTTGAAGAGTGCTAATAAGGAGCTTTGTTTGATATAGATAGGTAGTTTGTTCCAGAGTATGGGAAGTCTCTCGGACAGGAATCTATCCCTCCAGCATGTTCTGTTTATTGTGGTAACAAGGTTTAGATCCCTAGAACGTGTAGCTCGGAAGGATTGGGATTTCTTTAAGTGGAGCATGTCCAACATCTCTGGGTTTGACATAGCTTTGTATGTTAGGCAGAGATCATCTCTGAGTAGGCGATATGTGATGGAGTAAAGCTGGGTTTTTTTGAGACGGTCTGCGTAGGGCATCTGTTTGAGGCCAGTAATCCTCTTTGTGAGGTATTCTGTGGCCTTTCCAGTTGTTGTACATGTCTTGTGAGGTACATACCAAAAGGGGTGTTGTACTCTATAATGGGTCTAATGAGTAGAGGGGAACAATTACCTCTTTTTTTCTGGATGAGAAACCTTTTATGATGAGGTGAGCCATGTAGAAGGATTTCCTGACCACTGTGGTGATGTGATTATCAAAGGATAGACTACTGTCCACCTGTGTCCCAAGGTCTCTTATCACATTTTCGGCATTAAGTAGACTACCAGCTATGTGGTAGCTCATGGGTACAGAGTTTTTAACAAAGGGGATGACAATACACTTTTTTGGCATTGAGCTTCAGGCCATGGCTTTAACACCAGGCATCTGTCTCAGTGAGGCCCTTTTGTAGTATGTCCACGTCATTAGGAGTTTCGATTATGGTTCCTAGTTTGCAGTCATCTGCAAACTTTGTTAGCCAAAGACATTCTGTGTTAGCCTGTACTTCAGAGAAGTAGATACCAAACAGCAGAGGACCCAGGACTGAACCCTGTGGTACTCCACTTGTCACTGGTCTGAAGTTGGATTTGGAGTCTGCTACTTTCACAGTGTGGGTTCTGTCCATGAGCCAGTTGGCAACCCATATTGTGACATAGGGATTTATACCTAGTTTAGTGAGCTTATCTATAATTCCAGAGTGGGGGATGGTGTCGAAAGCCTTGACGAGATCTAGATAAGCTGTGTGAACCACCTTACCCTCATCTATGGCTTTGGTGACTGCTTCAAAGAGGTCAATCAGGTTTAGGAGACATGATCTGCCTTTTACAAATCCGAGCTGGGTAGGCTCCAGAGTCTAGAGATTACCAATGTCTTTGTTTATGAGTTCCATGATGATACGTTCCATGTTCTTGCAGACCAGGCTCGTCAGGCTAATGGGGTGGTAGTTCCTGGGGTCAGGTGTGGCTCCCCCTTTGTGGAGTGGGATAACCGTTGTGGTGTGCCATTCAGTGGGCACAAAGCCTGAGGTGAGGTTATGACTGAACATGGTACTTAGGTAGGGTGCCAGTTCATTCTGTAGTTCGTGTAGAACGCAGCCTGGGATGTTGTCAGGTCCCATGGATGCTGTGTTCTTGGCTTTGGAGAGTGTGATTTTTACCTTGCTGCAGTGATTACAGGAACTTTGCATTCTTCAGGTATAGAGATGGACCCTCTAGGGGGTGAGAGGGGGGTAAAGTTAGCACTGAACCTATCTGCCAGGATGTTTGCAATATCAGTTGGTTCTGTATATTTAGTGCCATTGTGCTGTTACTCAGAGCAGATCTGAGTGTTGCCATTGAGATTCTTGACATAGCTAAATAATGCTTTGTGGTTGTCTTTAGAGTCAGTGGCAATTTTGTTTTCGTAACTAGCTTTGGAGGATTTTATGAGGGATCTCACCTTCTTACTGAGGTTGACCAGGGAGTTCCTCCAGTCATGGGATTTTACTCTTTTTTGCAACAGTTTCTTTCTTCTGTTGTAGAGTTTGTTTATGGCAGAGGACCACCAGATTGGCTTCCTTTTTTTGGAGGATAGCATCTTGGTTTTATTAGTGATAGCATAATCCATGCACTCGTTTAAGTGCTTATAAAGTGCATTTGTGTAGGATTCAGCAGTCCGTCTGCATGGGTGTCATGAAGTTTGCCACTTCTGTCTTGAGAAGTGTGAAGTTGGCTTTGGAGAAGTTTTTTACGGTGGTTTCCCTAACTGGGGGTGGGGGTGGGATGTGGATGTCTAGGGTGATTAGCTTGTGGTCAGATCTGACCAACAAGGAATTGACCTCTGGTGTGGAACACCAGTTGCACATGTTGGTAATGACCAGGTCTAGGATATTGCTGCCCCTGGTGGGGGTGTGAATAAGTTGATCCAAGGCGTTGGAATTTATGAATTCCAGAAAACGTTGGGCAAAAGAGTTGGTACATGAGTAGTTTTCCCAGTTAATGGTTAACAAATAAATAACAATGTTTAAAAATTGTTCCTTTTTGAGCATTTGTTCCACAATTATTTTTATCTTTTTTTATAATTTTGAGCAAAGAAGTTGAGAAGCATTTGTGCTGTTCCTTGTAAAATTTGTGGCTTTTTGGAAAATTGTCGTAGACTGCTTTCACTAAATAATGACAGGCATTTGAGATTCAGATTTTTTATCTTTCACAAAATGTTTTCTAATGCAGAGCTTGTTATTCAAGCAACTTTCTAACTGTATAACAGTAATATTTAAAATTTGCTAATGATTTTAGGTCTCTGTCTCTGACTTTTGAGCTAAGAAGTTGAGAGAAGTTGTGATGATTTGAACTGTATGGTTTTGGCAACAGCAAGTGGAGATACAGTTCTGCATCATTAATTATGTCATTTGATCGAAGCAGACATCTGACTAGTACACTTATACACCTGTCTATAACTGAATGTCATGTGTGTGTGTGTGTGTGTGTGTGTGTGTGTGTGTGTGTGTGTGTGTGTGTGTGTGTGTGTGTGTGTCTGGGTGCATGAATGCATGTATGCATGCAAAAGACATAGTTTCAACTATTCCTAATTTTGTTTCATATTTGTGCTCTGCTCCTTATAAAACTTGTGGTCTTCTGGCAAAATGTCAGGCATTGTATTTACTAAATAATGACACACATGAGTTTTAGGATCTATGTTAAATCATCGAACGCTTAAAAAAGCGAATGATGATTTATCAAACCCATGTAAGCGAAAGCTTACAATCTTGAATGCTTAGAACAATGATTTTTTTCCCAAGGGGAAAAAAACATTTTTAAAACATGACATAAAGTGGGGGGCACATCACCTGATGTGGGGGGCTGTGCCCCCCACAACCCCCCCTACTTAAATATACCAACTCTGATATCGGACTACAGTCACAAAAATGGCAAAGTAACGGAAGCAGCCAAGCGATTTCTTTCCCAGGGAAAGAATTCGCTTATATGCCATTTCGCTATTTTGCCTTTCCGTACTTTCAAGTTCAATCAAGACACATTTGAAAGATTTAATAGGAACCCGAGTTTTAGACTTTATATCCTTCAGATAATGCTTGCTAACACACAAGCTGTTATACTAGCAACATTCTAACTATAAAAGATCTGTATTTAAAATCTGTTCCTTATTTGAGGTCTTTTTCTTTGACTCTTAAGCTAAGAGACTTAGAGGGTGGAGGAGGTGTAGTGGGTTGCACTGTACAGTTCTCACAGCAGTGAGCTGAAATTCATTTCTAGGTCATTATATATATATTTTATATATGTTCATTCATTTGATTGTAATCAGATATCTAAGAAGTATACAGTCATTTAAGAGGCTGTAACTTAGGGTCACATCTATGCTTGTGTGTGTGTGTGTGTGTGTGTGTGTGTGTGTGTGTGTGTGTGTGTGTGTGTGTGTGTGTGTGTGTGTGTGTGTGTGTGTGTGTGCCTTTTTCAAATATTTCTTTCTTGCATCCTACAGTGGTTCTGGTGCAAGGAAGAAATCAATTTTAATAAACAATAACATCATTATATGAGACATGTTCTTTGGGTACAAGCCTTGATTCTCTTGTTTTGCTGACTGTTGACAGTGTGTTTATTTGGTTGTGAATAAACTGGACATTATGGAGTCTGCAAGTTTAATGTTAATACTGAAAGTCTGAACATATTTTAAATTTAGCTTTAATTTTGCAAGTATATGGGCGTGAAATTCAAAATGCACTGTGCTGGGCCACAATACTGTCTGTCTGACACTTTGTACTGATGGGTAAGGACATAAGCTTTTAATAAATTGCTTCCAGTGGTACAGGGTTTGATTCTGTCAGCCTCTTTACAAGATGGTGCTACTGCTCTGCCCTTTAAAAGGGACACAGATTTTCAGTGGGCTGTCCCAGGCTGTCAGTAAATGTATTACACATGATTGTTTCTGAATCTCTGTAACCTTCACAAAGTCATTAATTAGTGCTGCAATATATGATATTTGGCCATAAATCCCAGTCCACCTCTTGTAGTTTAATGACTTGCCAGATGCACTTTCAATAAATGTGAGTTTCAAGAGAAAATATTTTTTGTGTTGCTTGTGTTAAATCTCTTTTTAATATGAAAGTGTTTTGTTTTGCTTAGCAAAGAGCTCACAATGTTTTTGCTGTAAATTTTGAAATATACTTTTTTAAAATTAAATCCAAAATTCTGTTATCACTGCAAAGTAAAGAGGAAAGTATTACACAAACTGACAGGTCCTAACAGTGTTTTGTGGTGACTGGGTAATGGAATGTTGGTATGGTTGGGGGTCCCCAGTCCATTACCCTACCTAGGACCCCATTACCTGAGCAAAACATGAACCTTTAGATTACTGTTTTTTGTTTTCTTTTTTTTGTAAGAAGCTGCATAAATATGGCAGTTTGAGTGATGTTTTAACAGGATTGACAAGGGACCTAGAAAGTGATTAATTTTTTATGCCAATACAGGAATAAACTTGTGATGAAACAAGAAGTCCATATACAGAGAAAATATTTACATTGAGGTGCGTGTTTTCTATCACACTCCTTATCTGAGGACTACTATTAGGTTATTAGTTGACCCCAGAGAAAGCATGGGATACAAACATGAATCTGGTGTGCTATATATATATATATATATATATATATATATATATATATATATATCTTTTGTTTTATCTACACTTTTGTTGCACCATAAAAATGTTATCAACATTCCTGGCAAATCATCAAAAGTGTATTTAAACTTGTATGCATCCTTGGGACTTCAATGCCCACCAAAAATCTTCTACCTCACATATTTACACTGCTCACTAAAACTGAAGATTTGTTGCAGATACAAAATAGCCCTCTTAATACAAATCCGCAAACCTAAATCTAGATTTGCATTTAAAAAAAGAATAAAAAGTATAGATAAAGGTAAACACAACCACATCTCTGTTTCACTTCAATCAAAAACAAAACAAAAAATAATCACACAGAGCATACACAACGCATAGGTACAGAAACATACTCAAAAGAACAAAGAGTAGGTAAATAAGCTCTCAAGAACTGAAATAATGGATTTTAAAAATAAAAAAGGATAAAATAAGGCAAGGACCACAATGAGCCAGTTGGAAATGGCATTACTAGCAAAATACACCTGATTTTAACTGTCTAAACTAGATTGAACTCACTAAAATTTTAATTAGATCAAAAAGTCAAACAAATCCTAATATAACCAAAAACAATAAAAGTCCAGGCCACAAACATAGGTACAAAATCCTTTATGATTCAACAATATTCCATAGATGCAGATGATGTGGCATTACAAGCAGACTTTGAAAGGGAATTTCAGCCAATGATGTGGGGATGACATGCAAATCATAAGGCATCCAGGATGAAACTGAGTGCAGATAAAACAGTTGCCATAGAAGCAATGGAGGGAAATCAAAAGATGCCACCATTATCCATTACTTGGATGTTTCTATCTCTAAGACTACAAATGGATTTAAGTCTAATATCTATAGAAAGGATACATGGTGCAATAGTTATCTACATTTTAGTAGTTACCATCCCATCGCACAAAAGAAAAGTCTTATTAAGGGCCAAGCAGTTAGGATAGCCAGGATGACATCTGACTATCTTGATTTGAAACAAGAATTCACATTTTTAGGTAAATGTTTCATCGAGAGAGGATATCCTGTTGAGATGGTCAGGGATATTTTAGATGAGGTCTATAATGGGTGGGGTACCAAATATAAGGCCCTGTTGGGACATCCCCTTAAAACAGTGAACCACCATTTGAAAGAAAAAAAACATGACCATGCAGCATGTGTCACTCAATATAGTATTTTCTCTGAGCTATTTACACAGACAATGAAAACAAATTGGAATTTATTGAAAACCAATAAGGACGTGTACAACCTAGTGGGTCAACAACCCGTATTCACATATAAGGTCGGAATGAATTTTAAGAGGACCTTTGAACGGAATGATAGGGAAGTCTCACAATTTAGAGCTAATGTTCCTTGTGGTGCCTGTAGTGTTTGTTCATTTATTTATGGTGAGGCAACTATTTTACTGAACAACGGTTTGAAAAGCATTGTTAGATTTCGTAAAGGAAATTGTAAAACAAAAATGCTTGTTTACATTGCTGTTTGCACAAAATGTAGTGCATATTACATAGGAAAAACGGAAAGATCTTTTAAAGACCGTATTTATGAACATTTCTACGACATTAGGACCCACAAGGAAACTAGTGCTTTATATAAGCACAGTGTACTTTTTACTTCTTTTGAAGGTTACAAGTTTGGTATTATTGATACAGTTTATAAATACCCACAAGGGGGGGGGGGTTGAAAAATGCTTTGTTATATAGGGAACTTACTTGGCAGCTTAGGTTAAAATTCAACATTCCTCCAGGTCTTAATGATTATATTAGTATAAAATCTGCACTATTGAAAAAAGTTGAAAGTGCGTAATGTATAAATTACATTACATTTAAAACACGTTTTACAATTTGTGATTTTGGTTACATGTATATTCATATACATTTGGATTTTTAAATGATATTTAATATTATTGAGGTTGAAGTTTTTATAACATATAACAATAGTAGAGTACAAACTGGTCATGTTCTTTTAAATTTGAATTGATTGTTAGTGCTTATTATGATTAAGTATATAAAGCTGTATGTTGTACCAGTGCTTTTATCTGATGAAGTCTTGTCATTTGACGAAAGCGCTCATCTGTGGAATATTGTTGAATCATAAAGGATTTTGTACCTACGTTTGTGGCCTGGACATTTATTGTTTTTGCTTTTAAATCCTAATATAAGCCAAATTGCATTACTAAAATACATTAGAAGAAAAATAAACTAACCCCACCAAAAAGTTACATCACAACTACATTATAAAGCCAGCCATATGACTCTCTTTTCATAAACAGCTACGATACTTATCAATAGACAGCTTTAGCTTTTTCAGCAGCCTGTTGAAATCAATGGGGGACAGCAAATCAAATAAAAATGTGAAACATATAAACAGAATGCACAAACGTTTAAATAATATGAAACATACAATTATCTTACATTCTAAGGCTATGGATTTCAGTTTCATAACTATTCTAATCTTACAGTGTAAATACATACTGTATCACACTCTGTATCCCCTTATATATAAAAAAAAAAAAAATATATATATATATATATATATATATATATATATATATATATATATATATATACACACACACACACACACACACACACATACACACACACACACACACACACACACACACACACACACACACACACACACACACACACACATCTGTGTATATCTATATATACATATATATCATCAGCAGCAGCAGCACACTTTTCCCATTTTCTACATGAGGACAGGTGTCTTGTCACAAATCACCACCTCTCTTGATTCAGTGCCACTCTTGTACCTTCTTTGACAGTCACACCTAAATGTCTCAGGTCTTCTCTCATTCAGTCCACCTACCTCCTTGCTGACTGTCCTCATTTCATCTTGCCTTCTTCTTGCCTCTCCTAAATCTTCACCAAATCATGTCCTGTTTTTCTGCATATGTGCCCAAGCCATCATAACATCTGCTATTTGACGTTTTTGAGCAATTGAAGCTACTTTAGCTCCTGCTCTGATGTCATCATTTCTTCATCTGTTCCATAGTGTACATACTACCAGACATCCCAGGCACTTAATTTCCAAATTGTCCAGCTTTTTCAACTGCTCTGCCTTCAGTGCCCAGGTTTCTGCACCATACAGAAGTACTGGTCACACCTTCTGCTTCTCTGACATTTGTCTGTCACACATCCCTGAGACTCTGTGCCAGTTGACTGTATTCTCTCTGATTCCAGCTTTGACCTTTTTAGTCACACTTCCCATTTTCTAAATTGTCTCTGCTAGATACTTGAAGCTGTTAACTTGCTGCAGTGTTTTCCCTTCCATCTCAATTTTCAGCATCTTTTGATTTCCCTCCATTGCTTCTATGGCAACTGTTTTATCTGCACTCAGTTTCATCCTGGATGCCTTATGATTTGCATGTCATCCCCACATCATTGGCTGAAATTCCCTTTCAAAGTCTGCTTGTAATGCCACATCATCTGCATACAACAGCTTTGTTGATCTCTCACCTCTGACCTGTTTGCTAATATTGACAGTCACCAGTATAAACAGTAGAGGGCTCAAAGCTGAACCTTTGTGCACATCCGCTCCCATTGGGTACTCCTCTGTAAGTCCAAACAATGCTCATAAGTGAGTCATTGTACTCTGCACTAATGCAACCAATGTTTCCAAGGCTTTGAACCACCAAATCAGCTTTCTTGAGACAATGTCTTATACTTTCTCCAAGTATAGGAATGCCCATTTGGACTCTTTCTTCACCTCTAGCTACATCTCCACTATCTGTCACACTTATACCTCTCAACTGTACAGATTTATGCAGAATGTCCAGATTTTTGGCTTATATTTTTGGGCCGTTTTTCATAAAATTGTGGCTTTCTGGCAAATTAGTGGCAAATCATTAAAGATTGAAGTTAGAAAATAATGACAGACTTTTGAGTTTGAGACTTCATACTCTTCAGAAAATGCATGTTAATGCAAAACCTGTTATTCTATCAACTTTCTAGGTTTGTAAGAGCAATATTTAAAAATTGTCCCTATTTGTACCACTTTTTTCATGGCTTTGTCCAGATTTCTTACTGCAGACATTTTGTCATTTGTGCGGCACCCTGATCTGAACCCAAACTGATCATCTCCCATCTTACTTCCTACTACTCTGTGTATTTGTTATCAGTGGCCCTCTCTTGCACTTTCATGCAATGTGATACGAGTTTGATATCTCTGTACTGTCCACAGTTGTGAATGTCCCCTTTATACACTACAGTGCCACCATTACACTGGTACTTAATATGCTTATTCTCTAGTCACCTGGAATATACATTTTCTTTCTCCATATTGCTATCAGTATACGAATGGAGCCATTTTCCCTTAATTTGCTCAATATCTTGATCATATCTGCCATGCCCTAATCTGAGCCTGATGCATTCCCTGAAATTTTCCATAGTGCTTTTCTTATTTCTTCTAGGGTGGTCTGTTCTTCCTCTTACATTGTATGCCATGTATCAGGCAGTACAGCTTCTATGGCACTGTCATCATTCAAAAGCTGCTGGAGTACTCCTTCCATCTGCCTTTGATGTTCTGTGGACTGGTGAGCAGGTTGTTGCTGGCATCTCTTGTGAATGGTGATTAATAACTATCTTCTTTGTCTTTCTTTATTTGCCTTGCGACATGATACATTTTCTTTGTGCCATCTGCTGAGTCAGATGGCACTCTGCATCTAAGTAAGCCAATACCCAGTAGATCATTGTCT
Source organism: Protopterus annectens (assembly GCF_019279795.1). NCBI lineage: Eukaryota > Metazoa > Chordata > Ceratodontiformes > Protopteridae > Protopterus > Protopterus annectens. Next base: position 387,342,272 of record NC_056746.1, read on the forward strand.
TAATGTCGAAGTCACAAATATCAACACATTCTGCTCATGTTTCAGAGATTACCCTAGAGAGGACTAAACCAATATCAAGTGTTTCTGCAAGGAGAGACAAGCCCTCCTGCACTTCCCATGCAGCGTGCTATGCCCCCATACCCCCTGCTAATTATAGCTTTTGGGAAATATTCCCCTACCCAGGGATTGACGATCTCGCACATCTGTCTACCACCTGTCTGCATTGACCAAATGTTGTCAGTCTCCTGGGTGTTGGCATTCTGTTGTTTCAACAGGCTGTCAGATACCACTGTTTTGCATTCGTGAATTTCTCCTGTACTCCAGAAGTATTTATGTAATACAGTCAATATCCAATCAATTCTCAATACACTGAACATATTTCTAACATGAAATGTCATTGAAATATGGGATAACTCATTTTATTACTTACCTCCAAGCTTTAGAGATCATCTTTTAGTATACATATTGAGATGCAGGGTGGTGATTTCTTTTCAACCATTAAGCATCTCAGCTGGATTTTATAATTTTTATTTTAGATGGTTTGCATTTGTTTACAGGTTAGACACTGAAACATTTAATCTTATTTAGGCTCAGCTCAGCTTTGATTTGCCAAGTCAAGAGTTGAGTTGTGCATCCAATTGCCATATATGTATTTGTGTGTGTGTGTGTGTGTGTGTGTGTGTGTGTGTGTGTGTGTGTGTGTGTGTGTGTGTGTGTGTGTGTGTGTGTATGTGGTGAAGCTCTATACCTACCTTACTGATACCTGCTAACCCTAACCCTGCTCCTAAACCCATCTCTAAACCTGGCCTTAGAAAAGCCCTTCCTGTAAGACTACCACTATTCTGGCAAAAGTCTGGCTGGAGTTAGTGGTAGAATTAATAGATTGATCTGTTAAATTTAGGTACTTTAAGTGTTCAATGTAGTATGATTGATGTTGTACAGGTCGATCTTTTAGTATATATATATATATATATATATATATATATATATATATATAAATATATACTGTAGTTAACTATTACATTTCTGAAGTGCAGGGTATTGAGTGGGCTCTACCTGATAACACCGACACGCCAAAACATCGGCAACGAAATAACCGACACAACAAAACCGAAAGTTCAAAAACACAAAACTTCACATGCCCGACAAACCACAATTCTGACAATTAACAAAATAAATACCTTTCCCGAAAAACACACACACAACACAAGCACACCAAAAACCTTACAAACCTACACTAAACCTTACATACACAACTATCTATGCACTAACCTTAACCCAAACCCTAACCCTAAGGTCCGTCACTATCGCACACTTACCTTACCCGCACCCTAACTCTAACTCACTTAATCTGCCCCTAACCCTTAAGTCTGTCACTATAGCACACTTACCTTACCTGCACCCTAACCCTAACTCACTTAATCTGCCCCTAACCCTCAAGTCCATCACTATCGCACACTTACCTTACCCGCACCCTAACCCTAACTCACTTAACACACCCCTAAACCTAAAGTCCGTCACTATCACACACTTACCTGATCCGCACCCTACCCTAACATCCGTCATTATCACACACTTACCTTACCCACACCCTGACCCTAACGTTCGTCCCTGTTACACACTTACCTTAACATGTCGGTGTTCTCAGCGTCGGGATTCTAAACTTTCGGTCTTCTCCATTGTCAGTCTTCTGGTGTCGGTGTTCTCATTGTCGGCGTTGTGGACTTTCGGCGTTTTCAGGTAGACCCATTGAGTGACACATAGTCATATCACTGTTTTCAAAATGGCAGTAAAATGAATCAAAAATAATTGATTTAGAATGATCGAATGTCATGTTACACTCGATCATTCCTGATTCGACGTGCTGGGAGATTGCTGTTCAGTGGGGAACAAGGGATTAGCCCATTTTCTCACCATACTGCGATCTCGGACTTGGTATATTTAATGTGCAGGGATTGCTGGGGTTACAGAGGGGTGTAGCCCCCCTGCAAAATAGTAGCATTAATGTACCATTGACTGTAGCATGTAATGGTACATAAATGTGCATAGTATGGGTGACTGACATCACCTCCTGTTATGTAGAATACATCGAACCACAGTTGTTGATGTATTCATTTTCATCTTGGTTTACTTCTCAGCATTCTGGATTCAGCATTTCGGGTTGACATTGTAAACGATCGACTGAAGCTGATTCAGAAAGCTAATAGTAAACCATATATTGTAATGTATGTTTAATGTGCATTGAAAGAGTATTACTATCTGTCTTACAATCCGTGCTTTATTTGACAATATCTTTTCAATATGCAAACCATGTTATTACACTTATTAAACTGAAATTCTTTTGTTCTGCAGTCATTTGGGGGGGGGGGTCTGATTTTATATTTTTCTTGATAGTATTTTATTCTGCACATCCTGTTAATGTCACCTTGCATAGTTTTCTGTGTATATGCCATATAAGACACATAATTGCTTTTTTTGTTGGCTCATATTTGATTGGATCAGTTTAGTTACTTTTCCATTATATTAGATGTTGTGACTTTTGTCTGTATTGCCCCTTAACAATGCAGGTAAGCCTTTTTAAACAGTGCAGTTAAGGAAACATCATGTTCCCTACATTGCTATGGGACCAAGAAGACAGTGTCCTTTGTATGAGGGGGTTCCAGAGGCCATAAGGGTATGTAGTGATTGACAAGCATTAGAGGTTCATGAAATTGTGATCAAGGAAAAATGCAGGTAAGAAAGTTACTTTCCCCATACCTACACTGTTGCTCTACTGTGGAGTTAGTCTATCTGTAGATGGGGGAGGCTGAGCACCCCCCCACTGGGGGTATTGTTTGGGCGTGATCCTACGAAAACACTGGAATGTTATATTTTTACTGGAATTCAATGGATCAGGAATCACTGTATTTCCTTGACACATCAGCTTCTGATGATATTTCTTCTGATCATATGTGATATCTATGTATCTATTATGTACAATATATATATATATATATATATATATATATATATATATATATATATATATATATATATACCAAAATTATATTGTGATTCCTTTATATATACTCTCTATACATCATTCATGGTATCAGAGCCATAGCTTGCCCATCTGCCCATCTAGTGCTACTGTTCCTCAATCTGGCACATCTTACCTAAGCTGCAAGGCAGGTCTGTTCTCCCCAACTTGCAAAGGAAAACAACGGTCATCTACTACTTCAGGACTAAAAAAGATAAAGGCCCTTTCTCTCTCTCTCCAAATGTAACAAGCGTCTGTTACATCTGAATAATACAAAACTGAAGCTTCATCTCTGACACAGAATGGATACACTCGACCAGACACAAAACAGAGCACTGAAGCTTTACAGCCAATGCTGTATCAGCATTCAGAAAATGAATGCAGGTACTGAGGTCATTAACCCTGATATCATGCACCCAAGGAGACTGTCTCTTTCAGTAGCTAAATCTATGCAAAGTACGGCTACTTCTTTGATCTCTGGCACATCATGAAGCATTTATTTTCATTCTGGGCACATTAACTACTCTTTTATTCTACTCAGTAAAAATAAAAGTAGAATTTCACTCACGCTACAGAACACAGACACACTCACCTTAAACACCCTAGCCCACTAAAGCAATCTCCCCACTCAGATCTAAACTTAATTTAAAAGAAAAATAAATAAATAAATACAATATGAAAACAAGGAGTCCATCTCCATTTTTCTTAAATGACAAAAATTATAACTTTGCACACTACACACACAAAAACATATATTAATGCCCTAAACAGCAATGCCCACCTAAATTAACCCTCTAGAAATATAATTCATTATTAAAATAAAATTAAGTTAAATTAAAAAAAAAGACTAGTGTCCTTTAACCATTCTAAAGACATTAACAGTAAAACTGAACTGATTTTAAATCTGTATATTTGCTAAGATTAAAATAATTAGATAATCTATCCAAACTTAAAACTAAGAAATGCAAACATAACCACCACTTGTTGACTAAAATTTATCTAAAAATTAATTGGAACTATAAAAAAAAAGAAACGTTACCTCAGAATTAAAGTGCAGAAAACCACATACAAAACACTATATGCATAAAAACCTGCATAAAATACCTCAAGAACTATTCGATAGGTAACTTATAGGTTCATAGGTGTTTTCTAGGCTAATGACCACAAGGGCTTTTTCAATCTTAGCCATGCATTCCAAATCTCTGACAAGTTCTTGTACCCTTGACAATTGTAAGCAGGGGCTTGAGAGATGAAACATTTACAAGCAGTAGCCTGGAAGATGAAACATTTACAGGCTTCCTGTGTCCATTAGAGACATAGGTGTCAAACCAGGGATGAATTTCCTGTTCCCCATCCAGTTGTCCAAGTTACACTTGAATTGGGTTATGGAGGAACTCTGCTTTACATGTATGGGAAGCCTGTTCCAGAGAAGGGGTAGTCTCTGGGATACTTACCTGTCTATCTGGCAGGTCCTATTTATATCACAGGCAAGGTTTAAGTCTTTAGAATGAGTAATTCTGGTGATGTTTGTTTGCAGATATGCAAGAAGGCCATCAAGGTGAAGTCTGACAATGCCTTGTATGCCAGGCATAGATGTCCCCTCAACAGCCTGTAGGAGGCAGAATACAGGGATAGGGCTTTGAGGTGGTCTACATAGAATATGTTATTTATGGTCTGTATTCTTTTAGTGAGAAACCTCTGTGGACATTCCAGTTGTTGGATGTGCCTGGTTAGGTACATACCAAAGGGGTCATTGTACTCAATGATAGGTCTGATGAATGCTGAATACAGTGGAACAATAACTTCCTTGGACCGTGATGCCATACCTTTGTTTATGTTTCATAACATAGAATGATTTCCTCACTACTGTAGACATGTGATGGTCAAAGGCTAGATTACTGCCTATGTGTGTCCCCAAGTCCCTGACCACTGGGTCAACTCTTAGGGGTGTATTATCAACATGATAGTTACCAGGGGTGGATGACTTATGTATTTCTTGATATTTAGTTTTAGTCCATGGTTCTGGCATCAGTTATTTGGCTGTGTCAGCCCTTCCTGGAGAATATTTGTGTCAGTGGTGGATTCTATGGCTGCTCCTAATTTGCAACCATCTGCAAATTTAGTCAGCCAGAGGCCATTGACATTAGCCTTGATTTCAGAAAAATCAATGCCAAAAAGGAGTGGGCTCAAGACCAATCCCTAAGGAACCTTGCTTATGACTGGCCTCTTTGCAGAGTTGGACTCCCCAATTCTGAATTCCTGGGTTCTGTCTGTGAGCCAGGTAGCTATTCATCAGGTGGCATAAGGGTTTATACAAAACCTCTTCAGTTTGTCAACAATTACAGAGTGGGGCATTGTGTCAAATGCCTTAGCCAGTTCAAGGTAGGCAGTGTGAACCATTTTGACCTCATCCGTTGCTTTGGTGACCTGCTCAAAGAAGTCCACCAGGCTAAGTAGGCATGACCTGCCTTTGATGAAACCAAACTGGCTACAGTTAAATAGCAATTACATGAGGGCATGATAGGTTATATTTCATGCTGTTAAGAAGGCATATTGAGATATTGTCTGGGTCCACTGATGGAGTGTTCTTGGCCTTAGAGAGAACATTAAGGACCTGTTTCCTAGTGGAAGTAGAAGGAGTTAAATTTGATGACATGTCCTGAGGGAAGGTTGAGGGGGAGACAGGGATAAAGTTGAAGCCTAATTTTTTGTTCAGTAGGTTTGCTATATCTTTTGGTTCAGTATAGGTGGCTCCATTTACAATGAGCTCTACACATAATTGTGTATTGCCTTTGAGGTTGTGGACATAGCTAACACATGCTTTGTGGTTGTCCTTGGCCTGGGAGGCCAAATTTTCCTGAAAATTAGTTTTGGTAGACTTTATTTGTCCTCTGTGTTGTTTGTTTAGTTTAATGAGAGTGCTTTTATCCTGCTGGGTACTACACCTCATAGTTTTTGCCATGATTTTCTTCCATCTGTTATACATCCTGTTGATGTTGTGATTCCACCAGGGTGGCTTGTTTTTTGCATTAGTTCTGTACTTCTACCTGGTGATTACAGCTGCCTATATGCAGCTATTAACATGCTTGCATAGAGTTTATGTGAACAGTTCTGCATAGATAGGGTTTATAGGGGCTTGTAATTTTGCTAGGTTTTCAAGTAATAGTAGAAAGTTAGGCTTAGAGTAGTTCCTGAATATTCCAGGGTTAGCTGGGGTTCCATGTTTTATTTTCCCTTCAAAGGAGACCATTTTGTGGTCTGACCTTATCAGAGAAGACATTGTGCTAGGGGGTGTGTAGCACTCTCCCTTATTAGTAAGGACCACATCCAGTAAGTCTGACCCCTGCTCAGTGCATTGACAATCTGGTCCATGGAGTTTGTATTTACAAAATCTGACAATCTCTGTGCCCATAAATTTGGTGTCATATATGACTTCCAGTTAATAGTGGGTAATTAAAGTCACCCACAAATGTGGTATTGGTTGGATGATTAGTCTTTCCAATAAGTTTAAAAACATGTTAAGGATTTCCTGAGTCAGAGATGGGGACCTATAGCTTGCAAGGAAGTGGTATGGGATTTTGCCTATGGTGATTTGAACATGGAGAAGCTCAAGTGCATTGTCTTGTTTGACCAGTCTTGAGGTATATTTATTTTTGATGTAAATCAAGACACCTCCACCTTTAGTCCCTGTCTGTGTAGTAGCTGGTATAAATTTGAGGAAGGAATTATAACCTTGCACTGCCAGTGTACTTTCAATGGCTTTTAAACCATGTCTCAGTGATCACACAGATGTCAGCATTCTCTAGGGTAAGGATAGTTTTTAGGGAGTGGAGATTTTGTTTAGACTCCTAACAATGAGTAGTAACACATTTATATTTTCTTTGTTTTGATTTGATATGTCAGAAGTACTTTCATTTTGGCATTGTCTAAAAAAGGCATTATGGGGGAGGACTATGATTTAGCTAATATTTGAAAGGCTAGAGGAAAGAGGTGCAGACCATCCCTGGCAAGGCAGAATGGTCTGTTGACCATCTCCTTCCATGTTGACAAATATTGCACCCGCCCTTAGAATGACATAAGAAACTAAGACAATTATTAAAGTCAGTCATCTTCTATTTGTACTGTGACACCATCCTTGGAGAAGGTAAAATGCTGCTCAATGCTAGGTTCATACTACACTGGGCCACAAAGTCTGAGAGCTCCCTGATGTCTCTCTTCATATAGTCTAGGGAGGTATATCTCAGATCATTTATACCCACATGGACTATGACTGAGTCATACTGGCACTTGTGGTCCAATGAACTGAGTGAGTGCATAATGTGGTGGATCCTGGCCCCTGATAAACAACTGACCATGACTTTCTCCTTACTCAGCCTAGTATGTCTCACAATGGAGTCATCAATCACCAGAATGTTGGATTATGTGGTGGCTTGCCTTATGGGCTTAGAAGGAGAAGTTCCATGGGATGTGGTTGTATATGTTGATTTGGGTGTTGTTTTAAAAGAGTGATTTTGGGGCTGCTGAGGATATATGTGATGTGTACTTCATTTAGGAGGTCTTTGGGATTCTGGAAGGTTATATTTAAGAACCTCATCATATGTGGGTCGCTGTGTCTGCTTTGAACTGTGTGTGATGGGTGAAGCATGTGTGCTACTGACAACTTGACTGACATTAGGAGTGCTTTCATGTGAGAGCTTTGCCTTCAGTGAAATAGGGTAAATACATCTCTCACATACCATATCAGTTTGTTTAAGAATTAACTGGTTGTCAGTAAATATCACACAATTTCTACATTGCCTCAGGATGCCCATATCCAACAAGCTGGTAATGGAAAGAGGGGGAAAGTTCATATCCATGGCAACAGGCTCTTTTTTTATTAAATAGACAGTTGGAGTAAGACTATAAAGTAATGTCAAGAGTACCTGGTTTGAACTCTGGGGGCAATGCTTGTAATAACAAACTAATGCCCTGTATGCATGTAGGTATTGGTGAAATTTCAAGGGTGCTTTTACAGAAAAAATGTCAGTTCAAGGTGTCTGCATCTATACAGGGCACTGCCACACACTTGAGGGGATACTGGTAAGTTGATCCTGATAATTTATGGATGAAGCTTTTAGGGAGATATTCTGAAGTTAAGTTAGACGGCAGAAAATCAAGTAGTACATACTGAAAAGAAAGAATTAACTTTGTCAAGAATGATGAATAGAGGGGATTTGCCTGAATGGTTACTGCATGTCTATTACTAGTGCTGGTCTCACCACAGCTTCATGCTGTTGGGATACAATGCTCCTTTGTTTCTTCTCTCAGCAGAAGCAAAATAGTAGCACCAGTCCCAAGATGAAAAGCAGGCCACAGGCTCTTTGCTAATCAACAGTCTTGCCCCAGATGATGCAAGGGTCTGTAGACTTGTTGTAACTTTTTCCTGGTAGATGCCTTGAAGAGCACGTAAGGCCAAAGGTTTATGTAGTGATAAACCAGAAGTTAAAAAATAAAAGCTGAATAACAGAAAAATTCCAACTCCAAGAACGTCAATACTTTATTACAGTAAAACTTTCGGATATAAATATATTGCACTGAAGAAGGATTTATATCCGAAAGCTTTACTGTAATAAAGTATTGACATTCTTGGAGTTGGAATTTTTCTGTTATAGATGCATTGAAGAGCAACCAAACCAATTAGGAAAATCCAACACAAACACACATCCTAATCAAAAACAGTAAGGAAAAAATGCACTCTAGTCTTTCTCTCACCAGGAGAAAAATATAAGCACAAATTATAAGCAGGCACCTATGAAGCAGTTATTAGGCTTTCTGGTGATCAACAGTCTCCAGGAAATAATGTTCTTATGCTCCTTCTCTCACCAGGAGCAAAACAGAAGCACTAATCCCAAGATGAGTTCTGAGAGGCAGAATGTAGACTCTCCAATAATTGGTGGTCTTGGAGTAGATGTTGAAGATTTGAAATGTAAGACGGAAAATGGGTTAATTTCCTTTGAGTTGCAGTGTACAGTAAGGAGTTAGATATGAAACAGGGGGTAACTTAAGCTTTAGCTATCTAACTGGGAGCCACTAATTTTAAAAGAAGAAGATAAATTGGAAAGGGGTGGGCACTTTGTATTTTGGCTCTATGGAATACAGCGGGATAGCCATTAAATTCAAATTACTGAAGGGCAGTGATTTCACAAAATGAAAATTGTGTACTTACTCACAATATGCAATGACAGAGTAAAGGGAAGGAAATTTGTGGTCAAATTAAAATAAGGGACAGGTAACTAGAAAGACAGTTGAGTTTAAAAGCACAAAAGCTCCAGGGTGGGAGGGTGGAGGAAATTTTAATTTTTGTATGACTCACAAGATACACAACTGTGGTTTCTTTCCTATTTTATATATGCAGTTAAAAGCATAATATAAGTAAAACATAATGTAAAGAAAATAGACCACAATGTACAAAATAGAAGAAGGCAATGAAGCAATACAAAGTCAAAGAAAGGAAAAACAAACTACCCTTTTTCTCACAGCATTTGGTGACAGAGTCTGAGTGAGCTTTTCTGGTAAAACCTATATTGAACTCACATTTAATATATGATGTTTGCTTGCCGTACCTTGGAACTGTACTGGATTACTACTACTCCAAGAAGACTGCAAAAAATGATTGGGTCAAGGCAAGATTCAACATGGCCTTGATAAAAAGTTGCATTGCTTTCACATCACTGTTCAAAGATCTAATACACAGATGTAAATGACTGCACATGAGTTGTGCTGAAACATCCTTACTTTACTATTTATGATCACCATGAAGCAGCACATCACTTACATGGGTGCTATTAGAAGCATTTGCAAATAACTGTAACTGGTTTTACAGTATTAAAAGAAAAAGGATCACTGCAGGGAAATTACATACTGTAATTTTCTCACAATAAAAATGTCTAATGCCTTTAACAAATACTTTCAGAAGCACTAGTAAACAACTATAAATTATTTTAGTTGTGCTAAGATGCACATATACTGTTCATAAGTGTTGTCACATGCACAAAGACACAAATGGAGCTGACTGTTATTGAAGTAATATTGTTTTGCAGTTTTTGACTGTGAGGAAGCAAAGTATAGAATTTTAAATGGTCAACTTTTTTTTAATCACT
>NC_056746.1:387357429-387424929 GCF_019279795.1 Protopterus annectens
GAGCATAATTGCTCTATTTTAAGTAGAGCTAAATGACTGCCAGTCCAAAAAAGGTAGGATCTTCTCTTGGGATCCATTCTATTCAAAGTATTTAATCTAACCTCATTATCATACCTAGCTAGGAAATTCTCAGTAAGAGAAAGAATATCCAGTCTTTCATCTCATCCAAGGAATGTTCTCTCATTCCCTACCCCCACCACTGTGAGACAATGCAGTAACCATAACGTCTCAGTTCAAGGACCTAAACTCCTGAAGTCCATTTCACCATCTGTCAGAGACCTAAATTATTACCCCAACGTCAGGAGAAACCTTCAAAAAATATGTTCCAAACATTGCTGAAGGTCAGTGTATTAAAAATGATACCACAGTTTAAATTTTATAACTAGAAAAGCCAAGCTCATCTACTACATTACAACCTACAAACCAGCATATTTTTTATCTTCATGCAAATATGTTAATATGCACAGTGCTTCCCTTTAACATTTTAACCTATATTCTTCCTCACCAAATATACTCAACCTAATTTTCTCCCTACTCTTCAACAATACCAGTTTCCTTGTTTTCTTTCTTCCTCGACTTAAGTTAATCTCTCTCCCATATGAAGAAAGTTCATCATTTTACATTCTTTTTTTTGCTTATTACTGGATTAATATGCAATAGTTATTATTTGTTTGGCTGTATTTAGAACACACACACACACACACACACATACATATTCACATACAAGCATATGTATATGTATGTATATATAAATATATATATATATATATATATATATATATATATATATATATATATATATATGTATATATAAAAATATATATATATATATATATATATATATATATTTACATATAAATCATTGCCAATGCAGCTCCTAAGTACATGCTAGTGGTGACTTTTTAATAGGTTTGTGGGCTTGAGATGCTTGCCACACACACACACACACAAACACACACACACACACACACACACACACACACACACACACACACACACACACACACACACACACACACACACACTTGAGGGATGTGGGGGGGACTTGTATCCCTACAAAAATGTTTTATACTTTGTTTTTATTTTTGTTTGAGGTAACCTTGTTCAGCTATAACTTGAAGAGTTGTAGTTGAAGTGTTGCAATGCCATAACATCAAAAGTGCAGTTGCACAAACACAATAACCAATTAAATAACATTTTTCTAAAGACTAAAAAGCTCTGTGCAATGTAAATGCATGTGACTGAATAACTGAATGTTAATAAGGAACCATTATAGGTTCATATGTTAGTACTAGGCTAACTGTCCTTATGGGCCATTTTCAGCCTAACCAATTACCCCATGTCAGAATCAAAGCCTGCACCTTGTGTTTTTAAGGTAAGCACCTTAACCATTACGCCAACCTCCCACTCATAATTAAAGGAACTAAATAAAATAAAGAAGTACCCATTGATAGATTTTATAAATTACTCCAACATTTGATCCTGCAGTTATTTATAATAAATAAAAAGGCTACTAGGTAAAAAACCCCCTGCAAGGCTAGGCTATCTCTCTCTAGTAATAATTGTTTTGCTGTGCTTGCTTTAATTTTACTGGGTTCATCTACTAGTGTTTCAATGAAAAGTGATTCCATCATAGGTTCATAGGTAGGTACTAGGCTATCGGCCCAAGGGCCTATGTAAGCCTAGCCAGCAAGGTACCATAGCTTACGCCACCCAAGAAAGTTATTTTCCTGTGCCACTGTCAGCAGAGACACAGACGTGATCCCCGGGGTGTATTTCCTATTTCCCATCCACTCATCAAGATTTTTCATGAAGAGTGCTAATGAAGAACTTTGCTTGACATAGATGGGTAGCTTGCTCCAGAGTATAGGAAGTATCTGGAACAGGAATCTATCCCTCCAGCATGTCCTGTTTATTGTGGTGACAAGGTTTACGTCCCTAGAGCATATAGCTTGTAGGGATTGGGATTTCTTTAGGTGTAGCATGTCCAACAGCTCTGGGTTTGACATAGCTTTATATGTTAGGCAGAGATCACCTCGGAGTAGGCGATATGCTACGCAGTAAAGCTGGAGGATTTTGAGGTAGTCAGTGTAGGGCATTTGTTTGAGGCAGTAATCCTCTTTGTGAGGTACCTCTGTGGCCTTTCCGGCTGCTGCAGATGTCTTGTGAGGTACATTCCAAAAGGGGCGTTGTACTCTATAATGGGTCTAATGAGTGACGAGTAGAGGGGAACAATGACCTCTTTTTTCCTGGATGAGAACTCTTTTATGATGAGGTGTGCCACGTAGAAGGACTTCCTGACTACTGTGGCAATGTGACTATCAAAGGAAAGACTACTGTCCACCTGGGCCCCAAGGTCTCTTATCATGCATTCGGTGTTAAGTAGATTGCTGCCTATGTGGTACTTCATGGGTACAGAGTTTTTACCAAAGGGGATGACACTGCACTTTTTGGCATTGATCTTGAGGCCATGGCTCTGACACCAGGCATCTGTCTCAGTGAGGCCCTTCTGTAGGATGTCCACATCATTTGGGGAATTGACTATGGCTCCTAGTTTGCAGTCATCTGCGAACTTCATCAACCAGAGGCCTTCTGTGTTAGCCTGTACTTCAGAGAAGTAGATACCAAACAGGAGAGGTCCCAGGATGGAACCCTGTGGCACTCCAATTGTCACTGCCTTGAGGCCAGATTTGGAGTCTGCAAGTTTTACAGTGTGGGTTCTGTCAGTGAGCCAGTTGGCAACCCATCATAGGGATTTATACTAGTTTAGTGAATTTAGCTATAATACCAGAATTGGGGATGGTGTCCAAAGCCTTGCCAAGGTCAAGATAGGCTGTGTGAGCCACCTTACCCTCATCCATGGCTTTGGTGACTGCCTCAAAGAAGTCGATCAGGTTCAGGAGGCATGATCTGCCTTTCACAAACCCGAACTGGGTGGGATCCAGAGTTTGGAGGTTACCAATGTCTTTGTTTATGAGTTCCATGATGATACGTTCCATGGCCTTGCAGACCAGGCTCGTCAGGCTAATAGGTTGATAGTTCCCAGGATCAGTGATGGCTCCCCCTTTGTGGAGTGGGATAACTGTTGCTGTGCACCATTCAGTGGGCACAAAGCCTGATGTGAGGCTATTATTGAACATGGTGCTTAAGTGGGGAGCCAGTTCGTTCTGAAGTTCATGTAAAACGCAGCCTGGGATAAACATAACCCAGTGGGACATGACATTAGGACACAAAAGTATAATGTGTTCTATTGTTCCGTGCTTTTAAATGAAAATTTACATGTGTAATTGAGATGATGTTCTTATTGGCTGTTTTTACTTTAAAAACATGTAAACTAGATTGTTTGATTGTCTGATGAGTGGCTGTTCAGGCTGTGAAAGCATTCACCATTAAATTAAAGTACTTTTACCTTACTACTGGCAGTGGTTTGGTTCATCCTTTTAATTTTTATTTGCATTGTGTCTAGTTTGTTGGTTGAACCATTTATCAACACCACATTTCTATTTTTCTGTGAAATATTGAATTGATATGGAAGCCTGATTCAGTATAAGTTTCTGACAATACATAAAGTAGAGGAAACCAGAATGTAAGATCACCTTATTGGAACTAATTCTGGTCTAAAACATAGATCTGAGTATTTGTCTGTTATCTAGACTAGTTTCTAGTATTTCTCTGAGATAGATCATTTTGTAAATTTTCTTTAAAAAAAAAAAAAAAAAGTCAAAAACAAACCTGTTAGCAGCTAAAGGTGTTCCGTGAAAGAAAAGGCTATGCTGTGAAAATAAAACGAACATCTCAGATCTGAGGAATCCCAAAAGCACTTATCCATCCTGAATGGTGCACCTTTTTGTGTTTTTATATATTTTTTCTACAAGGAAAAGGATTTTTATTGAGGGTTCATTTTAAGAAAGGATTTCAAGAGTTTTTGGATGTCCATGGTGGTTCATTCGTGATTTATTCACAGCATTTCTTTTAAAAAAAGGTTTGGGAGCAACATTCTTTCTCATATCATGGAACAATGAGTTCCATATAAATGGCTAAAGTATCACAATGTTTCTCCAGTGTAGCAGCTTTAAAATGAAAATGATGATAACTAGCTAAAGAAACCAAAGAATGCTTAAATTCTAGAGTGCTACATATTCTCCAAGAAGATACCGTATGATAAATATGAGAAACATAGCCTAATCTAAGCCAAAACTCTTAAGTTCTTACCCTCCTTAACAACTAATCCAGTCTACTGAACTGAAGAAAATAATGCTATCATCTTACTATCTTCTTGGGCATTAAAGCATGAATCATGGTAATTAAGAATAGATGGCATGGAGATATATAATATTAGAGGCTGTTAATGTGGCAAGTAAGGAATGCCAGTATTTCAGCTAGCGCATAAAAAAACTCCCTTGTGGATTTTGTAATATTTACTCCCTGCATGATCTTGACACAAGTTCCCAATTGCTTGTAGAATGCTAGCATGGATCAAGGGTCGCATCAATGTACTTAAAAGAAGAATCACTCTCTGCCAACACATGGGGCCTATCACTGCCCTAGTAAGCAAGAGACTCAAGTCTTATTTTTGATTCAAATGCCATGACCTTAATTTTCAATGGGTTTATTAAGAAACGAGACATCATAAACCAGTTACATAACTTAAAATCATCAGTCAGAAGAACTGTAGCATGTTTTGAAGCAAGTCGAGTTATTAGGAAGGCAATACTGCCTGCTTATGGAATAACAAATCTCAAGCAAGTCCCATGTAAGGATGCTGACAAAACACTTCAAAGTGAAGTACTTATGTAAAAATCAGATCATGTATCTCAAGATTAATCTATGTGACACCAATCTGTTTGTTGTTTAAAGCTAGAAATAGGCTTCATTTCTTAAGTTTTGATACCATATTTGCTCACTTATAATCACAAGGAGTGACTCTAGTTTTCAAATAAACTTTTCACTTACATTGCAGTTGTGTAACTGAATTCAGCATGAGACAGCCTTCACTTCTGTAGCAAGCCCTTCTCTCAGAACACACTCATTCATTACATGCATCTTGTAAAAAAAGGTTGTATCTATCCCAAGAGAATGAGGGGGGTTCTAATTAGAAGTTACTCCACAAAAACAATAATCTGTTTTTGAGTATGTTTCGGCATTGTATGATTCCTTACCTGTAGTATATCACTGTGTATGCAATAATAAACTGTGAAAAGAATGCTGAGAGATGTTCTCCTTGCCCATATTACTCTAGTTCTCCTGGCTGTCTAACAACCTGTACATTCATTTTACCTTGTGAAGCACACCAGCCTAGCCATGGCAGTATCTTCTTTTGTAGTATTGCAATACTTTATTTGGTTACCATATCTTACTTGGATGTTGTAGGAGGTGAGATTCAGTTACTGTTGGGCCATCATTTACAGCTGGCAAGAAATATTTTTCTAATTTTCTAGGGTATCCATCCTTTAAGAGTTTGGGTATGGTATGGCACACTTCTATGCACATGACTGCTGCTGTGCCATATTGCCCTGGGACTCCTGAATGCTAGGAAGGTATGCTTTTAGTTCCCACTAGAAGCATTCCCATTATGGTTGCTAAGATACACGCCTACCCATCGTGTCAGTGAGCTGTTAGCCACTTACTCTGACCTCTGACTTCTGTTAGATTCAGATCCCCCTACCTAGACCCTTTTCACTGCTGTTGCAGTTAGGACTGCACTCTTCTGTGCCACAGTATATTCGCAAGGGTTGGAGCTGGAGCAAAAATGGTAAACATCATTTAAACATCTTGTGGAATCAAAACTAATTGAAAGATGGACAGTCATTTCTATGGTTCTGAGAACTGTGATGCACTTTTAATGCTATTCTATGTTATTTTACATTGGAGAAATATTTTGAAGAGACTGCTGAACCTAAGATTATTTTCTGTGCTTATATGTGCTGTGCATTCCACAAATTTACATGATGGATATATTATCAGCATGCAACCAGACTTCTATTCAAAACCAAGTACAAACAAGATCAAATATTAGACAAAGCTGCTATTCTATGCTAGCAAAACACCTGAAGTGAGATATTTTGTTGAAAATATGCAACCTTCTCACCACATTATAATGCAGGCAATATAAAATGAGTTCCTCCTCAGGCCTTTTTGCGTAATGTCACAGTAGGCTCCAGAATGTGTGTACTTTATTTCTACTTTGGATTTTAGGACTTCCTGCTTCTCCATTTTTCTTCACCAATGTGAATAATGCATGATCCCAATAAAAGTAAATAATCCTGACCAGAGGGAAGTGTCTGGCTTTTGGCGCCTGCAGTATTACATGCTTAAACTGCAGGAGAGACCAACTAGTTGCTTAATTAAAATGCTAAAAAACAGCTGTATGCTTCTTAACTCCTTCTTATAGGTCTGTGTGTGTTTTACTCTGGTACCCAATTCAGGTAACAAAAAAACCTGATGCACAAATCATGGAACACAGCATATGAATGCATATGACTATCATTTGCACAAGAAAAATAAAGATCATAACAAATCTTCCCTGGATGTTGACAACTTTAAATCAGTCTGTTTTATAACTATATATATATATATATATATATATATATATATATATATATACATATATATATATATATATATATATATACACACACATATATATATATATATATATATATATATATATATATATATACACACACACATATATATATATATATATATATATATATATATATATATATAGATAGATAGATAAACACAGACACGTACATGCATACATATATATGTGTATATGTAAATATATATATATATGTGTGTGTGTGTGTGTGTGTGTGTGTGTGTGTGTGTGTGTGTGTGTGTGTGTGTACATAAGTTTATTTGTTGTGTGTTATTTATGTGCTTTTAAGGATCTTTTTCTCTCATTTTTTTATTAACTAGGCACTTCTGCATTCAAACATCTAAACTTAGTGGCAGTAGTTATAGACTGCAAGGTTCATGCAATTTGTTCACACAATTATTTTCCAGATAAGCATTTGGCTATGTTTATCATGACCACAGTAACACAATCCTTGGGATTCATTAACAATTGTGTGGGTGCTGTTCTAAGCCTACTTGATGTAAGGAAGTTAGCATAATTAATAGCAGTGCTAACTGAATATGCATTCTGCTTATCACTCCTGCACTTTTGCAAGTACCTTTTTGTGGTCACCAGCAGTGTTCGTGGTCATCGAAAGATGCTTGCATGCACAAGCTCAGAATGTAAACAAAACACCTTGCTTTTAAGGAAAGCTAAGATACGAGCACATGCTGTAGTCATGAAATATAACAGGCAAATGCAGTGAAAGAATTCTGAAGGAGGGAAAATGAAATGGAGGAACTGTATACAAAGAATAAAGGTTTGTACAGCATAATTAATAGGGAAGGGGAAATGAGTAAAGCATACCACAGGCAAATGTGTGGAAGTGTCAAAGATACATTGATAACATAAATCTGATATATTGATGTAATGATAATTACAATATCAAAGGCAATACCAGTGTTATGCACATAAAAATGGACATGCTAACAAAGGATGTGATAAGAGTTATAAAGCTGCAGTTTAACAAAGGGGGTTTAAAATGTGCTATATACATGATAACAAAGTACTGAGCTGAGATAAGAGTTAGTAAGGACAGAAGATACATTATGGGATGAATGTACTGACTGCAGTTATTGCATATGAGATATATATACAGGGAATTTATGTTTGCAAGCTGACAGCATTGCTGTATTCTCCTCCTCAGCATGTATACCAAAGAACAAATGAACCTTACAGCTGTAATATCATGTACATCAGAAATGGACATGTTTTTGCAAAGAAATGTCACTGGTAGGAAAGGGGTTTATTACCTATGAACATGTACTAGACAAGCAAGTATTGCATAGTTATGTAAATGCTGAATGGTAATACAGTAACGCACAGCATACATAAGTCACAAATGACAACACAGATCAGATGACATTACATAAATTCAAGTTTTTCATTGCTAATTTACATACATCTCAGACATTGTTATACTGGCTTGCTCACATGAAATTATAAGGAATAGTAACACAGAAATTCCACAGCACCAACTCACAAGAAAGTATTGCAACACAGGACCGATCACAGTTTTTGACGGTCTGCAGTAAAAGCATTAATGGAGGCCCTCATCAGCCATTAAGATCTATAGTGTTATATAAATAACAGCAGTAATAAAAAATGTCCAGATGAACACATGTAATAACAGAGCGTAATTCCTTTGAGAATAGGTAATGTCTGTGAGCAATGAATAACATGATAAACATTTGCAACATACCATTTCTGAGCACATGCAAGACAGATATCTGAAAGATGCATACTAATTATGGATGCTACAGAAATATGTGTTATCGGTTATGTCATAAAGAACCCTCATGAAGAGCTTACAGCCCTTTTTTATCATAAGGGATATGGTTACCCTACCTTGTAGGACAAGGCCTGAAAATGGTAGCCCTCTAACTGGGTCATAACTATTGCCTGTGAATAAGCCACTGTTGTCTGACAGATGTTACCAGATTCAAACCCTTGCTTATTGTAATAGGCTTTGTCCAGTCCTCTGTACTGACTGCATGTGCCACATCAGATAGCAATGGAAGCTGTCACAAATAAATTATTTGAATATGTGCATTGAGACAGGAGTTATGGATATAATATGAGCAATCAGATTTAGTCAGAATGCTGGAAAGGAGCTACACATGTTATTGTCCACGTAACTGTGAGCAGTACAATATGAATAACTGCTTGACAAGGAAGCTGTTTCCATCATGTATTACACACACTGTCCCAGAGCTGAACCACAATTTGTGTAGGTAGGCTGTGCAAAACAGTAATCATTAAATGTGCCACAGGTGCAATCACAGCATGATATGCCCCAAATAACCATTTCACTGCCATGCAATCACAACCTGTGATGATATATCATTGTCATACATTAAAACAGATAAAAATGACTAGATACAGTGGTGTTCATGTTATGTCAATGCATTCATATAACGTTGCCCTTTCAGGAATTGAACATCAAGCTATGCGACTGTACCGACTAATGAGATGTGGATAAACCACAAGAGCCAGAGTAGAAATCTTAACACAACTGTTACACTCCACCTCTGCTAAGTTATTACATCAGATGTATGTGCTGAAAACATTCTCTTTGAGATAAAAGAGATGATGGATGCCTCTTATACTCTAAATGGGCACGATATAATTGTGGTGGATGCCATTCATGCATTATAGTATAAGGCCAAGCAATGCTAACAGGCACTGAATGTGGACGTTGAACACATGAACATTTGACAATAAAAAATCCATGATATTGTATAGGATGAATGTCCCACAGAAGAAGTGTCAGTACAGTTGTAAGATATGTCAGTATGCGATGGCTTTACATCGTGTTATTGCTGCAAGGGGTACGTGCGCCTGTAGTTGCTGTACTAAGTCAACAACATATAGAATGTCATCTCAGTCTTTTGTACCAGAGGATAACACTTACTACATATGTTATGTAGGGAAAATGTAATCACGTGTCATCATTTCTCTGAATAAAAGCATTACTGTGTGAGAAATTATCAGAGGTTTTTGTAAGAGGAATCATCATCTATACATGTACATAGCAGATGTGTTTGACAACAGTGTTATTGACATGTACAGTCACAATAAGACTGACACAATGCAGTCCAAGTAGTAATTGCTGGATTGAACTAACTACCTAAGATCATGAGCTACAGATTAGTGCCTGAATCACAAATGACAGACACGAGCTGTTGAAGTAGAACCAGGACAGTGCAGTTAAATGGGTGACATCACCACAATTTATTAGGTGGATGTTTATGCTAAAAAGTGCTCAAGTGCAGAGTTACACTGTACAGCCACACATCATATATCTACTTTGAACATATCTCTCTACTGTACCGAATTCCTCTGTATTTCCCAGATTTGGGTTCAAAATAATAGGGTGCCACAAATTCCTGAATGGCCCCTTTAAATCCTGAAAAAAACATTCTATGGTGGCAGCATCTTCTCCTTTAAGGAGGACCATGCATGCTTCACATGCACACATGTGGACGTGGATGTAAACTCAGTCCACAGTGCAGTTGTTAATACTCAATTGTTAGCGCAGTCTTCTGTAGCAGTATTACTGCAGCATAAAGAAATGGACTCAATTGTTAGCGCAGTCTTCTGTAGCAGTATTACTGCAGCGTGAAGAAATGGAGAGTAAGAAAATAAACAGTATATTAAATACTCAATTATTAGCGCAGTCTTCTGTAGCAGTATTACTGCAGTGTGAAGAAATGGAGAGTAAGAAAATAAACAGTATTAAAGAAACCTCAGCATTTCAGTGAGTCTTAAAAGAACGTGGACTAGACAGTATTTTTAGCTTAATATTAAAAGAAATAAGCCAATAAAAAACTGGAAATGTGTATGTACACTGTGCACTGTTTGAAAATTAAGGGACTGTTATCCTATTTCATTTTGTGATCTCATGCAGCACACATCTGCTACTACACTTAGGAAGCCATCTTTAAGGCTGAGGCTGTATTGTCACTCCGTGTCTGTCTAGCCAGGGTGAGGTCTGACATTAAATATTTAATTCAGGTCATCATTCCAGATATTTACAGTTTTAAATAGGGCAAATCTTAAAAGTAGAAGTCAGTAATTGTGCAGCTTTCAGGGTATTTTTACAGTGAAAGTGTAAAGTACTTTAACACTTAATCACCTCATTTTCTGAATGTCCGTTTATTATAAAATATATTGGGCAGATGGGTTTACACTGTATCCAGAGATTTTCTTCAATACTGGCGGCACCTGGTCCATCTAGTTGTAGGTGGGGACTGTCAATAAAGGAGACGGGTGTTTCTAAAGGTTGTTGCTATTAGATAAGAATGAAGGATGTGGTGTTGGGACTTTATAACTAGTGGAAGTGCTGTATTTTTACAGATTATAAAAGGTGAAGAAATCGGAATTGATAAGGGCTTGAGAGCTGGTTTGACTTTATCTACTATATAACTACTGTAATTGGGTGATTTCTTTTGAGCAAAGCACGGAAGAGAGCTGAGATGTTTTCCTTTTATGTAATGTGTATACTTGATGTTAGATTAGGGATCTTCTTTGGATTGTAGTCACACAGTATTGGATGCCATGGGTTTTATTTATTGTGATGCTGTTTTGGTGAATGATAAACAAAACTCCAGCACTATGGTTACAGCCTCCACATACACACACACACACACACACACACACACACACACACACACACACACACACACACACACACACACACACACACACACACACACACACACACACACACACACACACACACACACACACACACACACACACACAGCTGTCCATCAGCTACTGCTGGTTCAATTCCCCTCTTGCAGATATGTTTTCTAGCCATTTTTCTGTTGGTGTTACCTGCTGGGAATAGGAATGGGTATTTGGAATGATAAATCCAGAGTGTGTGTAACTGTAAAAGATATTAAAGTAGGACTCACTCACTGGTGCTTCATTGGTTTTAGACTGTTTTTACTCTGTAACATTAAACCTCCTAAGTTCATACATTTAAAATAATCAATTTATACATTTGTTATGCTTTAAAACACTGACATTGAGATTCCTGGGTCTAGTACTAAAATCCATTTGAAGTGGGAGATTTAGCTTTTCCCAATTTAAGTTATACTTTCCATATAAACTAAAATGATACTGAGACATATCCAAACTGATTTATTAAGTTAAATTCACAAAAGGAGCCAAGAGTGAGTAATTTAAAATAAAGATGATAAGGGCTTTCATCTCTAAATATCACTGAGACTTCATCAGACAAAATAATAAAATATACTCGCTCATATTTATAGATTCTGACATTGACATTACTTTAAATTTGGAGCCAACAATATTAAAGATGCAGTACTCAAATTCCCTAAAAGTAACTACTAAAAACCCAGTGGTACATTGGAATAGAATAATAAAATAGAAATAAATAAGCAATCAACGAACAAACTTATCATGGCAATAAAATACAATGCTAAAATTCAAGATATATATGATAATTTAAAGTAATGTCAGAGCTTATAAATAGGGGCGAGTATATTTTGTTATTTTATGTGATGAATTTTCAGTGATATTTAGAGACAAAAGTGCTTGTATTTATTTTTAATTACTCAGTGTTGTTTCCTTTCGTGATTTTATCTTAATAAACTGGTTAGGATATGCGTCAGCGTTATTCTGGTTTGGAAGACTTTCCATATACTTATTTCCTTTTTATTTCAGCACTGCAGCACAGTTTTCTGTATCGTTTTCTTACTCCAATGACTTCTGAGCATCATTCTTTGTCACCATTTAGAAAGTCCATTTGTTTCTTTGTCTCACTAATTGCTACACCCACATCATTCATGGGGAGAGGGAGTTTCCTGTTTCCCTTTGAAACCAAAGCTGAACAGAGTAGACGGGATGAATGACATTCTCCATCATCTGAGTGTCTTTAAAGGATTCTATTACCTGTAGATTGATATATCTGCTACTAAAGCAGGGTCTGCAAATAATGTCTTAGAGACACATTTGTGCTTCTGTGAATATACTTAATGGAGAACCGCACTCACAGACTCAAAAACATGTTTATTTCATCATGGATTGGTGTTTCCTACATTTTAACACCACTCTGAGACTATTTACAAGTTTTTAAATATTTGTATATGTCATTTCTGAGTCTGACCACATGAGGTCTGGCATCTTGAAGTAATTCTGATTGTTTAGTTTGACTCTAGATATCTCACAATGCAGTGCTCGTCTGTAAATAGTTACATCACAAAGGCCTCTTTCTTTCTAAAGCTCCTGTCATTGCATTGATTTTACATGCATACACTGCCATCTTCCAGTCAGTTTTAAGTGACATTTCATGCCGTTCAATGACTACTTAAAACACAAACTGTGCAAATGCCACAGAACAGACTTTCAAAGTGCTTTTTACTCTTGCTTCAGGTTGGAATGCCTAAACTGCAGTTTTTTTTTTTTTTTTTTTTGTGAAGCCTGAATTGTACTACTTTGATTTACCCCCCGCCCCCCCGTGCCGCACCTAACTTCCCTAGCTGTCAAAGTGCTAAGGGTAATTTGAGCTGTTGCTGCTGTGATTGACAGCTCACAGCAGGAGACTTGACTCATGTACTGTTTTCTTGTTCTAGCCTTTACTTTCTGTATGGGTAGGGGAAGGACCAGGGAACTGTGACATCATAGCATGGGTGGGTTTTGGGACAGTTATGATGATGTCAGTTTGGGATGGGAATTGGCCAGAAAACTACCTGTAATCAGTGGCCTTGATGACATCAATGAATTGGAGACTTGTCCAGGGCAGGATAAAAGTTTTTTGAAAGTGAAACCACCACAGTACAGTAAGGTACTGTTCTAGTGGAGAGAAACAGTCAATTTAAAATATTTGAAATGTTGTATTGTTGTTTATTCATAGCAGGGACAATAAATATGGAGGAAAAAGGACAGAGAAGTTGAGCATTTAATAATAGAATCCTGTTGTTGTCCTTTAAATCTGGCTATAGTAGTATTCAAAACAGGGCAGACCAGAACATGCCCTTATGTTGTATGTCATAACATTCTCCTCCTGATTGTTGCCAGTGTACCAGACTATGCCGCGATCTTTCTGTGGCATTTACTATCTCCTCCTTCTGCCACCCATCTGCACTCTTTATTCCTGGCACCTTGCACTGGTAGGAGTTGGAGGAGACTAATAACCACCAGATTTGACACAAAATACAAATAACGTTGTTTGCTTTGTCTCCCTACTAGGATGAAACAGTTGCAATAGTTTATTATGTTTTGCTTTGCAATTAAACAATAAAGAAAAAATATCACAAGAAAGTAGAACTGCTTTATAAAAATGAGACAAAAGCATCTACTACTACCACTTTTTGTTTAAAAATTACCTGCAGAATTTGGTATCCATTTTAATTTTTACTTTTATAGTGCTACCGCTCCACACCTTAAACCAGGCCCACTTAAAAGAAAAAAGAAGAGAAAAACAAGACCACAGACACTGTCTGTTTCCACCTCTCAACTTCCAGGCATTCTCCATCCTAGTACAGTATCTGTAGTGGTAACAATTTAGTTGCGGGTAATATCAGAGCACATAATATAACACTGATAATTTGCCTATGCAATGTGCACAGTTCTTTTGCATAAGTTGTTACAGCTATTGATGTATGTTATTTTGGGTCTATATTATAAGATTAAAACTTTAGGCAGTCAAATACCTAAAGCTTGAACTGTAAATATCGAAAGCTAAAAACCGCAAACAGCCACTTCCACACTGGGAAAGAATTCCCTTGGCAGTATAAAAAAAAATCAAACTTTTAAACCCAAATCAAGTGGCGGGCTGTGCCCCCCACACCCCCTAACTAAATATACCAACTCTGAGATCATTATATATTGGACAAATGAGCAAATTCTGCATAATGGCCAAGCAAATTTTTTCCCCTGACGAAAAATTTGCAGAAGTGCCCGTTCACGGTTTTTAGCTTTCGATATTTACAGATCGAGCTTTAGGTATTCGACTACCTAAAGTTTTGATCTTATAATGTAGACCCATTATTTTAATGAATTTATGTAAGGGTGCAGCTAACCTGATGTCAGTGTGTACATGCTAAAAGTGTGGAAGGGCAGAAAGTAGAATGCAAAGTGTTTTACATGTCTGTTGCCTACTACTTCTCTTAAGATGTTTTTGTTAATGCTGTAAAGGGACTTTGGTGTTTCTATGTGAATGAATATTTTCAGAGTCTATGTTAAATTGGGGAACATTTTCACAATTATTGGAATGTTGGTATCCCACAATTACATTGGAGTGGGCAGAGTTACGTTATTATACATTCAAATTTTATGCAGATTAGTGTCCAGATTTTTGGCCAGTTGTACCTACTTTTCATGGGCATTTGTCCAGATTTTTGATATCTTCAGGTTGAAAGATATGACTTTGAACAATAGTATACACAGTATGAGGGTGAAAGACACAGTCACAGCTGGCCTCTAACATCCTACATATGTAGTTATTAAACTATCGGCACACTCCATCACACCGCTCAGAAGATCATCGGAACATACGACATATCCAGTCCTTACAGGACCCTTGGTAGCACCATGACCCCCAGTAGCTTAGTTGTTGAGAATTTTGCGTTGTTAGCGCCGCCATAGACGTATAAAACAAGTGCGACCATGGGACCATGGGTCCTGTAAGGGGACCTGGATTGTCGATGTTCTGTTGTCGATGCTCAAGTGTCGATGAGTCAATGTTGTGATGTTCGGCTGTCGACGGAGTCATAGGAACCCATGTAGTTACATAATGTAAGATGCACAGTATCAAAGTCAAGCAACACAGAAGAATTCACACTTCAGCTGTAAGATACTGCAGTTATGGTAGCATTATGTAATCCTTGTGTGGCCAAAAATGATTTCCCTGGGTATGCTAGGTTTTACTAGTGTAACACTGTATACATATGATAAGTAGAAGTGTACATAGGTTCATAAATTCATAGGATGATACTAAGCTATTGACCTTGAGGCCCTTATAAGCCTAGTCAAGAATTTTGCCCATGTTCCCCAAAGTCAGCACCTGTTTCCCCTGTCCAGCAGGGGCACAAGTGGGATCCCAAGGGTGTATTTTCTGTTTTTCATCCAGTCATCCAGGTTCCTCTTAAAGTGGACTAGTGAGGTACTCTACTTGACATGGAGAGGGAGTCTATTCCACAGATGGGAAAGTCTTTGGTTGCACAAATCTGTCCTGCCAACAAGCTCTATTAATGTCATAGACCAGGTTGAGGCCTTGCGTGTGGGTTGTGTGAGTAGAGTTTGACTTACGGATATGCAGCAACTCCATCAAGGCTGGGTCTTAGATGGCCTTATGTTACAAAAATATGTATTTGAATATATGTGAAATGCTAGTTTAAAAACAAAGTAGTATGTAATGCATTTTATTCTATTAATCATATAACAGAAAGGATAAATTCATGTGTAAATGCAAGAAGTTTTGAAACTGCAGTGTGGCTTGTAGCAAATTGACCTCCGACCCTGGCAGTTGCTAGCTTAGCAAGTTTTAATGTTTATGCTTTTCACAAGTAATTATCTGCTGGGTCAGGAAATTAAATGTGTGAAATAATGAAAACTTCTGCTCTTTCCTGCTGGGATGATTTGGCCTTGTATATGTGTTACTAATATAGCATGCAGCTGGTGGGAAAGTGTTACAGTGAACAAAGATGTGTATTAGAAAATTGAATCTGCTATTGTATTCGAACTGATGTGAAACCTTGAAGAAGTAACTTTACAGAAAGACATTATGTCTGAACAGGTGGATAGCAAGGCCGTATTGTTACCAGAGGAAAACTTTTTAAAAATATACAGCATCAGCAGTTTTTATGAATAGAGGACTGTAAGCTAAAGTGATGTAGATGCCCTGTGACATACCACATCAGTAAGGTGGGCACAGCTTGAATGTAAAGACTATAAAATCTATATACTTCCTTTTCATGTTAGACAAAAGTCTGCACTTGTACGTTTTTTGCCTCCTGGTGTACACTAGTAAACTTTTGAACCTGAACCTCCTGTGTATTGAATTCTTGATTTTATTTAACACCTTATATGCCAGACACAGGTCACCTCTGAGCAGTCTGTATGAGACTGAATAGAGGGACAGGGCTTATAACCTATTTGTATAGGATAGATGTTTGAGACCTTGGAGTTTCCTATTCAGGAACCTCTGTGGTCTCTCCAACTGCTGCATGTGCTTAGCAAGATTGTAAATGGATATGTAGTAGGTTCAAATACAGCAGGCACCCACATATCTGTCTAATATATAGAAAATTGCACTAAGAAAAGTGCAAAGATTATGCCTAGCTACACCTTTGTCTTGCAAAGAATTTGTGGTTATGAAAGGTGGGATAAGGAGATGGTGGAGTCACCTAGCAGTTTACAATATTAATCCAGACTGAAAGTTGATTGAGCATATGCTTACCTCACTGAAAACACCCCCACTCACACACATACACACAAGTTCCCAATGCTGAGCATTTAACAGCCTGCCTAACAATACTGAAAGCACTACATTTATAGCAAGCTCCCTAGGAAAAGTCTGACTCTTGGAGATTCACTTTTGTCAGGATAATTTCATAAGTGCCTCTCAAAGATAATGCTTCAGTGAAAACTGGGATAAGGGAGCAGTGTGAAGAGTTAAATGTATTCTTCTCAGGGGAAGTGGATACAGCACCAAATGTTATATAAACACATAGACACACACACACACACACACACACACACACACACACACACACACACGCACACACACACACACACACACACACACACACACACACACACACACACACACACACACACACACACACACACACACACAGGTTTTCCATGTTGGCCATCAAACCCCCTAGCTTGCTGCAAACACCACAGAAGTCTGACTCTTAAGGGGAGAGAGTGCACTTTTGTCAGGTTGACCTCATCAGTGTAATTCAACGAGGATGTTTCAGTAAAAAGTGGGAGGGGGGAGCTCTGTTAAGAATTAAATGTATTCTTCTCAGAGGAAGTGGTTACAGAAGCAAGTGTTATGCATATGCACACAGACAGACAAGTTCACTGTGTTAGGCATCAAACCTCCTAATTATCCATTTACACAACCTAGAGAGCACTGTTTTAATCACCAGCACCACTGAGTATTAGATGTTGTGCAACAAATGCATATGTGTACACAGGGCAATGTAGCATCATTATGATTGTCACATGTTATTACACACTTCATCAGAAAAATTTCAATACTCTCCTTAGTGTACAGTGCATTACTGTGAGGAACATGGACATGTTTTACAGTATCAGATGACATAGACATTCACTGTTGTGTACCAGTGGAATAACAACCAAACTTTCCTGCGACTTCATGTCGGGATAATTGCACACTTGTATTGTTTCATACACACACTACATGCATTGCCAAGACAAACATACAAGTCATACACAGGACAGTGCACTGCAGAATAGCAGTGATGGATTATGTGAAAATAGGTTAACCAAATTTGTAACACAGTTGCCAGTGTAAAAACTGTAGAGTAGACATACATTAAATACTTGAATATCATTCTGAAATCAAGATCACCAGTGGACAAAAGTAATACAGACATACAAGCATTGTGCAACCTAAAACAATAAATATGTGATTTTCTTTTTTTTTGTTACTCTCTGTGTGCAGGTGTCAAGCTGAATTGTGTTGCTGATGATAAGGTATTAGCACATGCATAAATATATGAAGTGCTGCATTTAGAATGGGAATTAGCAGTACTCTGTGTTACTCTGTGCTGACTTTCACACAAAGATCAGTACAAGGCAGGCTTCACAATAGGGAGTAGGCACATTAATATAGCAGCAGGAGAATGATGTGGTAAGGAAAGGTGCAGACAACATTTACAGCCACAGAAGTCAGACAAAACATTCTGAAACTTTTTTTTCATCCATGTGGTTTCGAACCTTTAGAGCAGTGCAAGAAAAATCTTTATGCCTAAGTATTATCCAGGCAAAACATATAGGAAGTCATGCTTCTGATAACTCACATTCAACAGCAGATTTCAGCAAATGTGAAGGTACGTATTCATCATCACTATCCAGATGACCACTGTCATCTGTACATCCAACTGCTCACCTTCTTGAAAAGTACATTTAACTTATTAGACATAGTTAAGCACAGTAACACAAAGCACAACACAGTAATGTGGCAGGAGGCAATATTATATTAAGCTGTTGCCATAAGCTGTGTACATGCATTTAGCCTTATTTCCATTTGGTGCCCAGCACCAGACATTGTGGAAATGCAGTGATGGAAGATTTATGATACAGAAGAGAGAAGACACATTGACAGGTTGAGTCGGAGGCAGTGACAAAGTAACACAACAGAAAAAGGATAATGATGGATCATAACAACATTGAGCCAACTGGTAGACATCAAATAGTGTACAAAAAACAGGCAGTAACACTTAGATAATGAACCAATTAAAAACACTGGGAGCTCCCAATGAGAGGAACGAGTTGTGGAAAATGTTTATTCAAGCACAAACAATCTACCGTTAGCAAGGAACTAACAGTTGCAACAGCAAGACAGATTAACGCTTTCAATGAACAATTAGCGTTTTCATAAAAAGTTCTTCATATACTGGCTGGATTAGAACCCTTGAAAGGGTTTGAGCATTAGTTTGAAACACCAGAAAGGAATTACTACTTCACGACATTTAAATAACACAATTGAAGCACAGTGACAACTTACTGACATAGAATGGGTAAACAAAGAGAGATAGATACAATTGCAGAGAGAGGAATAACAACAATATCTTTTGTTTGACATGTAGGGACATCTGTGCGGTGTGTTACTTATTAAATCATCATTAAGCTGTCATGATCTGTACAATAAAGTGCTTGTTATAGGGAGAAATAAGGGGCAGGACTGTGAGAGTTCAGCAAACATAAAGACATGAACAGGTTAAGACTGGCTTACTAACTTTCCCTGTTGGTGCTGCAGTGTTTTGGCAAATGTTGTTTTGCTGCTCTGTTCAAATGGTATGTTAATGGCATGTTATATATGAAGAGAAATACAGATGTTTGAAGTTAACTATATGAAAGTAATAAGAATTGAACCTATGACAGTATGCAAATCGTCAGTCTACAAGCAAGGTCATTATCTCTGCAATCCACATAGGAACTGCTACTTCATTGCATTCAGCAGCCTAGCAACTGCTACATTAACTGTTTCACAGTACTAACTTAAGTCTTCCTTTACTATGTATTCTCACAGTGCAGCTAATTTAAACAAATTTGAGTGAAAATAATTTGACCAGTGTAGATTAAACTAAAATCAGCTTTTGCAATAAGAGGTTAAACAGTATTCACTGTCACTCAGCATTGCTATGTCATGTCGGCTTCCACACAAATGCTGAGGACATAAAGTGAAGGTTTTCCATGGTCTGTTTCTAGCCATGTATATTGTGTGTGAATCTACTTTTTGCCCAAATAAAATGTGTGAAAACAGTAAGTGGAGGGGGCAGTGGTGAAAATGGGGTTGGCAAGCAAAGGCTAGGACAGAAGGGAAAGAATACAGGAATATACAGGAGTGTGGTGAGAGAGCACCATAGCCATCCACTTCCTCACAACATAAATGTTTAATTTGTACACACAATTTCATGCCTTTGGTGAGTCACCACACCAGTGATGAGTGACAACAACTGAATAATGTTGTATGGCCAATTTGACCAAATCAAGTGTGTCAAGATGACACACATGCAAAGTGGAAAGCTATATATGGGGTGTATCAATCTTTTTTGGTGGGACAGGTGGCCATTTTTATTATTTTTTGGGGGACAGAGGAATGTTGGAAAAGGTGTTTAAAAATGAATGGGTCAGGTAGGTGAGGTACATTAGGAAGCATGTGCAGGCATACAGGACATACAAGACAGATGGGATGGTGATGAACTTAAAAAGTTGGGGACACCATAATTGGGTATGGGTAGGGGACATCCGAGGTGCACCCACGTCCAGCTTGAAAACAGTAGCAATCTAGTCCTCACCCTCAGATCTGTCATCACTGCCTCCTGCAGCAGCTCCCTGGGTCAATGTTGGATGTGGCAGTATCCATGCAATCTGATGAAGGACATTTTCAACCCTGCAAATACACATGCTAAGGCCCCTCTGCATGATATTCTCCACCAGTTCTGTCAGTTCCTTGCAGGTGACAAAAACACCACCTCCACTGGTACTGCCTAGAGAGTGCCACTGCAGCATCAACAAGGACAGAGCTACTTGATACAGGTGGAGCAGGTAGGGCAGGGGTTGTGGTGGCAACACTGACAGGTTGCGAACCCAAAGTGTTCGATGTCTCTGCTGCCATCTGTGGAGGTATGGCAGGCTGACATGCAGTGGTCATCTACCGCTTTCTGCTGTTGGTCATTTATTTTTCAGCACCAAAGTATGCAACCAGTAGATTGCTAATAAATTATAACCCCCCAACTAAAGAAAATGAAAAAGAGAGAGATAGGGTGAGGGGAGATAAGGTGATAATTAGATACATGGCATGTCATAGTGCTGTATTTTTTCAATAAACTTTGTTTAGCAGTGCATAAACAATTATGATCATTTACTATTCTACACTTTTGCCATATCCATATATGCTAGAAAAGTATTAATGTGTCATGAAATAAACAATCTCACTACTGTGATGTAACAAAGAGCAGCCTTTATTTCCATATGATGGATAGGAAATATGCATTCAAATGTAATAGTTGCAATTACCATAAATGTATTCTTCCTGACATAGTATTGCTATTAATATTTTATAAATACTTATCTTATAGTAAATAATAGCTGTTTCTGGGTATTGAACCCACACACAGTTAAGCGGCTGTTCTCATTGCCTAATGCATGAAGCAAGAATTAATGGGGAAGGCCTGAGATGAAGGCTGAGGTATGCCTACTCAAGATGCTAGTGACTGAGGGAATGAAAATACATTTCTGGCTTGAATTTGGACCTGAGTCATATTTACTCCATGCCACTGTGAGGTGAGTTAATCTCTTCTGGTGTGCCTCACAGTTTGCAGCTATTTCCTATGCAGCTATACAGCATAAAAAAGACATATATATATGAAAGCATCATGACTACCTGCTTTGGCATGGTTAGATCATTAATGCCATGGACAGCTGATAGATCAGTATACTTACAAAACTTGGGGGTATCTGCAATCCTACATTCAGCCTTCCATCAGCTTAGCAGGTCCTTTTTGTACTTCTTAAGGTCACTATAGTGACAACATTGTTTCGCAGTGCATGGAATGCTAGTTGCACTGGAGACAGTTTGGCTAAGCTATTTCAAGCTTTCACTTTAAACTAAGACCCAGAATAATCCCCTTGAAGCAGTGTACAGCTGTAGTGCTCAATAAGAAGTACCACAAATATCCCAGACTTCTCAACACCTCACCTTTTTGCTCTAAATTTAGCGCTATTCTCACCCTCACCAGCCATGTCTGCAAAAGTCAAGCTAACAAAATACATCTGAAATGGTGCCCACTTCAAATCTAGTGGCTAACTGGTTGTGCACAAAGATGCACACCCTTGCATACTGCATTTGTGCAATTGGAGGCAGATGGATTCCTTGGCAGACACATTGGAACTACTTACATCACATAGCAGTAAAGGTGTGAAACATGGCATTGAGCTTTGCCATGTATGATACTCACTTTATTGACATAGATTCCAATGTTCAGCAAAGGAATGCTTAATGGCATGACTTTTAATCCTTGTAGTTTGGAAAGAGAAAGAGGATGAATTGTGACATTTTGTGATGTTGGGCTTACACAATGTTAAAATATTGCACTAGCTGGGAATCAAATCCATGGAATAAAGCATGCAAAAATTGAAACTTAGCTTATTAATTGACATTGTCAAAGGATAACTGCCTGTCAATCTTGGCAATTAGAAATATACTAATTTCAGAATGAATGGAGATAAACTTCAGAGAGTCCTGTATGAGTGTAATTTTAATTAGTCCTCTGAATGCATTCCTGTGTAAAAGTCAGTATTCTGTTGGTAAATACATTTTGGTGGATGCAATTGAATGAGATGAGCAATAAAGGTTGGGGCATATTGCATACATACGTAACAAGACATGACTGTCAAACACATGGTTGGGATATGTGATGACGTATGAAGATTTTAACAAAAGTATTGTACCCATCATTCATATGCAAGTGAATTTTATATTAAATATCTTTATTGTCATGTTTAGGAAACTGGACATACATTAACTTGAGGTTATATGTGAGACATTAATGCTATATACTAACTAGAAATGTTTAGTTATGTAAGCACTACTGATACATTCCTTGCAAGAAACCAGTTTAACATCATTTTTCTTCACTGTTACAGTTCTAATCAAAATGTTATGAGAAATGGGATTCCTACACCTTTTGTAAAAGTACCTTTTAGCTAGATTCAAACTCACACCTGTCTGGGATGCCAGGACATAGTGCTAGCACAGTACTTGAATGTGTCCATAGAGAAATACACACACACACACACACACACACACACACACACACACACACACACACACACACACACACACACACACACACAGACATGCACACACACAAACTCTGAAAAAAAAAATCACTTGTCCATACTGCTCAACGTTTTCTGGAATTCATAAATTCCAACACCTTGCATCAACTTATCCACACCCCCACCAGGGGAAGTAATATCCTAGAACTGGCCATTGCCAACATGGGCAACTGGTGTTCCACACCAGAGGTCAATTCCTCGTTGGTCAGATCCGACCACAAGCTAATCACCCTAGACATCCACAGCCCACCCCCCATTAGGGAAACCACCGTAAAAAAGTTCTCCAAAACCAACTTCACGCTTCTTAAGACAGAAGTGGCAAACTTCACAACACCCATGCAGATGGACAATAGAGGTACAACTGCTGAATCCTACACAAATGCTCGTTAAAAGCATTTACATGAGTGCATGGATTGTGCAATCCCTAACAGAATCAAGATGCTATCCTCCAAAAAATGGAAGCCAATCTGGTGGTTCCCTGCCATAAATAAACTCTACAACAGAAGAAAGAAACTGTTGCATTAAAGTAAAATCCCATGATTGGAGGAACTCCCTGGTCAGCCTCAGTAAGAAGCTGAGATCTCTCATAAAATCCTCCAAAGCTAGTTATGAAAAGAAAATTTCCACTGATTCTAAAGACAATCACAAAGCATTTTATAGCTATGTCGAGAATCTCAATGGCAACACTCAGATCTGCTCTGAGTTACAGCAAAATGGCACTAACTATACAGAACGAACTGATATTGCCAACATCCTTGCAGATAGGTTCAGTGCCAACTTTACCCCCCTCTCACCCCCTAAAGGGTCCATCGCTATACTGGAAGAATGCAAAGTTCCTGTAATCACAGCTGCACAGGTAAAAACCACACTTTCCAAAGCAAAGAACACAGCATCCATGGGACCTGACAACATCCCAGGCTGCATCCCGTGTGAATGATGATGACTGTGTCCTGCCCTTTAAACATATATTTGTGACTTAGGGTTGCATATATGTCTGATGCACACAGTGGATAGCTTATTCACATGCTTGCACTTGTCAATATGTATTGCA
Organism: Protopterus annectens; assembly: GCF_019279795.1. Taxonomy (NCBI): domain Eukaryota; kingdom Metazoa; phylum Chordata; order Ceratodontiformes; family Protopteridae; genus Protopterus; species Protopterus annectens. The sequence continues at coordinate 387,381,678 of NC_056746.1, forward strand.
GAAGAAAAGTTGTTGATTTCTTGTTCCTAATCATTTATGAATGCTTGCTTCTATATTTGTTGAGACGCATTGTATCCTGTTAATATTGTCATTAAAGCAGTGGAAGCATTAGGCACTTTAGACTTTCTTCTTGGTATAGTTGTACAAATGAGGGTATAACTGACCCATGTTTGATAGATGATAATCACTTGAAATGTTCAATGCATTCTATTGGTGCTAATATGTAACTGTATATTGCAGCAATCTGATACAGGAGATATTATTGAGATAAATGTACACCTCAGAGAAATGCTCTGCTTAGAGAGATAATCAGTTATATATATTTTTCTTTACAGTTTCCACCTTGTCAATACTGTGTCTTTGCATTTTCCCTGCCTGATGCTCAGAACATGGCCATTACCTGGTTAAGTAAAGGTTGTGAAGTCTGACAGGCATCACTTTTCCTATTTGTATGTGCATGGGATCTTAGGTTTTGACCTATGTAGCAATTGTGTCTGCTATCTTTTTTCTGTTAGCCAGAACCAGGGCATACTGTACATGCTTCCATCTGTCATCACCATCTGCAGCTGCTGGTTCTCCCTCAGACTCCTCATTTGTACCTGGTGCTGCTGGCCCTGCTCATAGTCCATGAAACTGTGATTCAGCTCCTTGTTGTCCTTGTTAAAGCTGTATCCTGGGAATTATATTGTGTAACATGACACAGACAGCAAGTGTTTTGGAGGAGGTGCCTAGGTCATACTGCAGTGACCTCCTGATGTGTCTAGACATTGGAACCTTGATTTAAGCAAACCAAACACATGGTCTATGATATTCTTTGTTCTGTGTGGGCCTTGTTGTATCCTTGTTCAGTGGAGCTGTATGGGTTTCTCATGGGTGTCATGACCAGGGCTCCAGTATATAACTGCATCCCCCACTAGATGTCCTTGAAGAATGTCACCCCTAGAAAACTTGGTGTACACCTCACAAGTGTGCCATATGTGTGAGCCTTGGAAACTGTCTGGGTTACCTACACAGACACTGTAAATGATCCCTTGGGTATTACAGAAAAAACTGACAGTCTATAGAGTAGAAACCTTTTCTGTTGATGTACCTCCTTTCCCTGTTTAATGGGTGGAGTATTATTTCTATGTGTGTACAATCTATGGCCCCCACCTCGGGAAGTGTGCTACTACATAGAATTCCTGAATGGTTCCTGTGGGGTATATGGAAACATGTAATCCCTTGCATGTAGTAGCATTGCATTTAAACACTGATGTAATATTCTTGAGGCTAATGCCTGTGATGCCTCTAATATATACCCTATGGGTCTCTGGAAAGTACCAGTAGCTAGTATGCATAATGCTAAACATACCTTTGTTTGTGCTGGGATGGGTTCTCCACGATTTCCCTGGGGCCTGAGGTGGCGGCAGCAGAAGTTGCATATTTCCTCCATTGTTTCCCTGTCCTCCCTGTATTTCCCAGCAATTTCTGTGTCATAATAAGTCAAATCGGGTCTAAACACCCTTCGCCTTCTTCTTGCCCAAGGTATGGCAGCTGCAGGAGCAGCACCCTGATTTAAGCCCTGCTGCACATACAGCATAATAATAGCAGCAGCAACAATCATGCTCTAATTCAAAGAGTTTTGGGGTACATGGAAAACGCCTACGCGTTTACCTTACAGCTTCCTGAATAGCTCTGTTATACTGGATTGGTTAATTCACATGTACTTAAGCTTTTTATGCTGTCAATAGCATATTCTTCAGTTTTCCTTGGTTGGCATCTCTACATACCATGTAGAGCCATTTAACAAATATCAAATAGCTCGCTATCATGTTAACGGCTGCTGTGCTGCCAACACCATAGCTGCACTTCATGTAGGTATTGATGAGCCCAACCCCTTTGTCTTTCTAGTATAATCCTACCTCTCTACCAACATGCATACAAATCCTACATTGTGTCCATTTTTTTCTTGTTCATATTTTTTTTTCTAAAAAAATATGCAGTCGTCTGCATTTTCTGATAGCTGGTGTAGAGGATTAAGGATCGGTTAACAAGCTTTTTCCTGTGGTCCAGGGTTTGAAACCCTCAGCCTCCATTGTCTAAATAAATGACTTTGAGGAAGTGACTTAACCAGGTAGCTCTCCCAGGATGAATCTGAAAAAGGTCCATGGATGTGTGTTCTACTCTAGTTATCAAATACTAATAAAATTTTAAGCACATCCAAGGCATATAAACAATTTAGGCACTCAGGCCCATTTGATTTCTTATGATGTACATATGCATTTTAACATCCTTTATTTTATCCTTAATTCCTTCCATTTTTTATTATTTAATGAGATCCACATTGCCTGCACTCAGTAAACATCTTTGCTAATTTTAGGTCCCATACTGAGAGCTTGTTGTGGTGCTGCGGTAGCATTGTCGCCTCACAGTAAGACGCTGTCCGGTTTGATTCTCAGCTAGAGCGTCTTCTGCATGGAGACATGTGTGAATGGGCGTACCTTCGTTGAAGGTTGTGCATCAGGCCTGGCAAGCTGGTACGTAAAAATCAACTGCCAATCATTAGCGGACTGGAGTTCTACTGTGGCGACCCCTAACCGGGAAAAGCCGAAAGACACAAACTGAGAGCTTGTTAACTTTACACTTAGGTTCATAGGTTGGTACTAGGCTATCGGCCCTAGGGCCTATACAAGCCTAGCCATAACAATTCCCTGGCTACTTCTTCCCACACTATTTACTTCCCTGGACCCCTGTCCAGCAGGGTGAGTGACGTGATCCCCTGGGGTGAATTTCCTTTCTCCCAGCCAATCATCAAGGTTCCTTTTGAAGATGACCAAAGAGGTGCTCTGCTTGGCATGTATGGGCAGTCTATTCCAGAGTCTGGGGAGTCTCTGGGTCAGGAATCTATCCCTCCAGCATGTTTTGTTTATTGTGATGACAAGGTTTAGATCCCTGGAGAATGTGGCTCTGAGGGATTGGGATTTCTTTAAGTGTAGCATGTCCAGCAGCTCTGGGTTTGACGTGGCCTTGTATGTTAAACAGAGATCACCTCAGAGTAGATGATATGTAACAGAGTATTGCTGGAGTTTTTTAAGGTGGTCAGCATACGGCATCTGCTTTAGACCTGTAATTTGTTTAGTGAGGTATTTCTGTGGCCTTTCCAGTTGTTGCAGATGTCTTGAGAGGTACATACCAAATGGGGCATCGTATTCTATAATGGGTCTAATGAGGGATGAGTACAGTGGGACAATGACCTCCTTTTTTCTGGATGAAAAGCCCTTAGTGATGAGTTGTGCCACACAGAAGGATTTCCTGACTGTTGTGGTGATGTGGTTATTGAAGGTGAGACCACTGTCCGCCTGTGTCCCTAAGTCTCTTATCACACTTTCGGTGTTTAGTTTACTGCCACCTATCTGGTAATTCATGGGTACATGTTTTTACCCAAAGGGGATAACTATACATTTCTTGGCATTGAGCTTGAGCCCATGGCTCTGTCACCAAGCATCTGTTTCTTTAATGCCCTTTTGTAGAGTATCAACATCATTTGGGGATTCAATAATGGCTCCCGGTTTGCAGTCATCTGTGAACTTTGTTAGCCAGAGTCCCTTAGTGCTGGCTTGTACTTCAGAGAAGTAAATGCCAAACAAGAGAGGTCCCAGGACTGAACCCTGAGGTACTCCACTTGTCACTTGTCTGGAGCTGGATTTGGATTCAGCTAATTTTGCAGTGTGAGTTCAGTCAGTAAGCCAGTTGGCAATCCATAGAGGGACGTAGGGACTAATGCCCAGCTTAGTAAGTTTATCTATGATTCCATAGTGGGGGATGGTGTCAAAGGCACTCTTTAAGAGAATCTCAACAGTTCTGGATACAGATGATGGTGTCTATGTCTTCAAGTGCAGTTATCAACTCATAGGGGCTTAATAGACTATTGGTCCAAAAGCCATTTTAAGCCTATCCAGACCTACTCCAGATTTATCAAACTACTGCAATAATAGGTTCTCCAATTTGATTCTCAGCTGGGGTGCCTTCTGTGTGGAGTCTGTATGTCTTCATTTTGTCTGCATGGGTTTTCTCCGGGTACCACAGTTTCCTTCCACATTTCAAAGACATGCAGTATATGGAATGGATGCTGTAAACTGGCTATACATGTGAGTGTGCATATGTGTGGTGTGGAAGAACAACCACAGCAGGGTGAGCCAGCCAACGATGTGAACATCGACTATAGATGATTGTCACTGTTGAGGTGGCACCCCAGTCCCATGCTCAGAAATGGGAAAAGGGGTTGTGGCTGGATGGATGGATGGATGGATGGATGGATGGATGGATGGATGGATGGATTGTGACATGTGACAATACCCCAAGGAGTTTAATGAGCTAATATACAGGCGTATAGACATCAAGCATTTACAGGATGCCCCTGCTCATTAGGGTCACAGGTGCCAAATCCAGTGTAAATTCGTCGTTTCCCATCCACTGGTTCAAGTTACACTTGAATATGTTTAGGGATAAGCTTTATTTCACATGTATGGGAAGCCTGCTCCAATGCAGGAGTAATTATATCTGTCCCTCCAACATGTCCCGTTTATGTTGCAGACGAGGTTTATGTTCCTTGAACAGGTATTTCTGATATTTGTTATCTTTAGTTTTTATCACTATTATAATTTCCTGCATTCTTGTGTTACAGCTCATCTTTCTTTAAGGTAGTCTAACATGAGTAACTCAGGCTCCTTTTTATTTTTCACGTTGTTAGTACCATCACCGTTGTACAGTTTTCCTTTGTACTTGCAGTTCACAGATACACTGCACCGTGCATATTAATACCGAGTAAGCATGGTACACCTTAGCATGTCTCAGCAGTGAAAGTCACTCTCTTCTTGTCTTGTCCAACACATCTCCTGTCTCAGGCTTATTGCAGATCTTTGGGTCATCAACAGACATACATGGTTAGGGATTCATCTTCACATCTTCTCTAATGTCGCTCATAATGGAGGTTGATTCAACAAGAGGAGTCCAGTCTTAAAAAAACATAGTGGGAAAACGGATTTTGGTGAAATTCTTACTGTACTTCAGCAAATAGTTTTCACATGGAAAGACAAAGTCTTCACATAACAAGGGGCTACTCCTTATACAACTAAGATAAAATGACAGTCTCTGATGTTGATGCCTGCTGGAAATATTTCAGGTTAGCTAAACCTGGACTGCAGTCATTGAATTAATACACCAACACAGTAACTTCTCCAAACTAGTAAATAACCACCTATAGATATATTAAAAGGAATCATGTTCAATCCTAAATCATTTGCTACTTTATCATTTTTTTTCTTTGGACCAAATTACATGCAAAAGAAAATAAGAAACATATGAACTAAAGTAATGAACCATATAGGGCAGTAATAATTGTGGAACTGCAGAGTAATGCATCACATCACTATTTTTCTACACTTTTAAAGCTGGATCTGTATACAGGGCTGCTGCAGTCCAAGATCTTGATATTCGGAGATTCAGAAACACAACAGATGTGGACATGGCCAGCCTGCCACTGTTTACCTTACTTGAATGTCGAGGTCTGGAGCTCATTCACAATTAACAACAGGGGAGTCACTGTGAGAAGGTGAAATTACTAAAGATCCAGCTTGAAGTTGCAGTGGAGCGTGTAGTAAGACGCTGCTACTACTGAGGTGTGCCATAGAGCAAGACAAGGAAAAACAGTGAGCGTCACTCAGGTATGCACCTCCAAGAGGCGCTGCTTGATCATGTGAGCAGGTAACATCAAGAAAGAGAAGTCAGGTGAAAGCTTTAAATGGCTTTTATGCAGGTGCTCTCATCTGTTTTTTGACCAAATTAAAAGTTGGAAAAGGGTATATAGGAAAGGGATGAAAAGAAGAAATGAATCCTAATCGGGTGTAGCATCAGTCATACTGCTAACTTTGATCTATGCAAGTGGCAGTGCTGGACAAAACCTACACTCCATCAGTCTACATCTATAGTGGTTCAACAGATTCATAAGTCACACTGTAACATGGTTACATGTTCTCAGTAGTGTTAACATTCAAGTCTGAAACAGGTGTACCCTTCTCATCACCTTCTAAGGTGCTCCATCCTCCTCCCTTTGGGCTGTGCATTCTTTGCTATAATGTCTGGGGCTATGAAAACAAGAGTGTGTAGGATATGTTGATGCTGTGAACTCAGCCTCTCACTGGCCAAGGAGATTGGAATGGTGCTGCTGAATGTCACTATAATGGTGGCAATATTGTTCACCTGTGCACTAGATGCCTGCTATACATGAGACAGCTTCTGTTAAAGCATTCCAGGCATCAGACTTGTATTGGGGGCATTTATATCCCTCCTCCAGTAGCCATCAGCTGGTGTTACAGTGCAAGAGATTAAGAAACATTTTAAGACTCCTCTATGTGCCACTTCATTGCCCTGAGAGGTGCGCCCTCTTCTCCCTCAGTTAATATGATTAATGTCTTACAAATTGCAGGGAACTATGGCAGGTGCCTTGTGTATACAAACATGATCCATTTTGCCAAGTGGTGCACACTATGGGGCATCTCATTTACATGACCAGTGGTGGGGCAGTATAATATATGTACTGCCTTACAGTGTTTGAACATTGTGCTGTAAGTTGTGAAACATGGCAGCCCTGTCTCTTGCTTATACACCATGAATAAAGCATGCAAAAGAGTGACCCCATTTCTATTAGGTTAGATAAGGAATTACTTATACCGCCCTTTGGAGCCATAGGGTAAACCGTGCATGCTCAGTGCTCATGGCTGCAAGTGCCTAGGTGTCTGCATAATGCTCTGCATAATTCAGCACAAAGTTTGGCCAGTCAGTGCAATGCAGAAATTGAACAATTCAAAACCAGTAATTAGTTAACCCCTCATTTCCAAAATCACCACATTCGGGCACCCACATTTGCACAGTATAAGTGCGAGGGAAGACAGTATGAGAGAAGACAGCCTCATCTCCCTACTGAAGATCAAGGCATCAATTTGCAGGGGATACCTCCCCTAGTTAGTGCTATATTCCAGCTTCTAAAGGTAAGGGCTACTTTTTCAGCTTCATTTCCTTTTCAAATATGGTTACTGTTAGCTGCTGTGTGAATTAACTACGTAATAAATTAGCCTTGACATCACTTTTAAGACTTAGTGAATGGGTGGAGGGATAGTGTCAGTACAAGGTTAAGGCAATGGTTGCACTAAAGGATTGTTAATGGGAAACTCACCCAACAGCAAGAGCACGGAGTGCATGTGAACACATTCAGGACAGCCTTGAAGTAGCATTTCATGTCACACCATTTGCCTGTCGTAAAAATTCTAAACATAGCACATTTGTAAAAGTCTGTTTAATGAGAGAAAATAGTCATGTCACCTTGTTGATTGGAATGTCATGGCTGTGTAGGTATGGGTGACATTCTTTCAGTAATATTTTAAGACTGACATTAGGTTAATAGTCTAGATACACAAATTTGACTACCAGACAAATTAGCAGCATGGTGCACCGACAATGGGTAAAACAGTGGGGTAAATCATAATCTGGGGCAGTCATAACCACCTAGCTAGTACAAGTTTTTTCCACAGCTACAGAGCAATGCCAAAATGGGATAGCAAACAAATGAAAACAGTCCACCTGGCAGGAAATTATAGATTGATGGGAGGAGAGGGGGTCCACTGGTTGAGTCTCCTCTGACAGAAACAGAGGAGTTTGTGCCCTATGTCAGAGAAGTGACTCCACCACAAGATCCTTCAATGTGTTGCTTGACACTGGTGCAGTGTTTCATCATTTTATACACATATCCACTGGAGATACAATCGGTATGCAGCAGTTTTCTTATATAACAGTACACTTACTATTCCTTGCCCCATGACTCAGTGGCTAACTTAGTAAAGCTTTATGCTTTGAATTATACAGGAACATCAGAGATTCAGCCTGCATGCCCATCTGCATGAGGTACCATATTTAAATGTTAGGTTTGAAAACACTAGTTTTACTATATCTGGTTTTAATGTATGCTCCTGATGCTGTGTTATACCTACACAGAGTATTTTGCTTTGCTGTGTTCACAGATCATTCTGTGTACAGCTCCACCACTGTGGAACTGCCACAGCCTAGGGAGGACAGGTTACGGGGACACTGTCATTCAGGGTTGTGTGGTACTTCCTACAGGGAGTTAGTAGATATATGTAAGCAGCCCCATTTGGTGGGAATGGTACACAGCTGGGGGTTACTAGTACTGTTGTTCATTGGAGACATGGTTACATCCATCTCCCCTGAAGTCACTGTGTCAATAGCTGTGACCCAACAGATGTGCATAACCATCATGGAGGCACAGGCTAGTACTACCTCAGCTGTAACCCCTAACATATTTCCAGCTTCACAGTCAGGAACATGGAGATTTAGTTGCATTCATGGCATTATGGTTCAGTGTCACACACTTCATATGTTTCTGAATCACTCTGCCATCTTGATTTGCCTAATTTGCATATTCAGTGACACTGATTTTACTAATGTTGCTCATTAACATTGGATGATATGGCCATTGGCATATATGACTGCCAGCTGTGGTGCTCAGCATGAACTGCTCACAGTATGTGTGTCTCTCTGAATCAGTCATACCCTGTCCATGGCCTCTCATCATACCCTGCCCATGGACTCTCATCATACCCTGCCCATGGCCTCTCATCATACCCTGTCCATGGCCTCTCATCATACCCTGCCCATGGCCTCTCATCATGCCCTGCCCTTGGCCTCTCATCATACCCTGCCCATGGCCTCTCATCATGCCCTGCCCATGGCCTCTCATCATACCCTGCCCATGGCCTCACATCATACCCTGCACATGACCTCTCATCATACCCTGCCCTTGGCCTCTCATCATACCCTTCCCATGGCCTCTCATCATGCCCTGCCCATGGCCTCTCATCATACCCTGCCCATGGCCTCTCATCATGCCCTGCCCGTGGCCTCTCATCATACCCTGCCCATGGCCTCTCATCATGCCCTGCCCATGGCCTCTCATCATACCCTGCCCTTGGCCTCTCATCATACCCTGCCCTTGGCCTCTCATCATACCCTGCCCATGGCCTCTCATCATACCCTGCCCTTGGCCTCTCATCATGCTTATCACAACATGGCTGTCTTTTCTGAATCTCAGGGAGAGTCTTTCAGAGATTTTAAGAATGAAGCTGTATTTATTGACATATTTACATGCTGTCACATGCGATACACTCTGAAAAATTCATGACAGGGCAAAGGAAATGCCAAACATATGTTTTTAAATAATTACAGCTGTGTACTTTCCATAATTACTAGCATGCCATCACCATTGCTTTTGGAAATATATGGTCTTTCAGGACATTTTTCATATATTCATTTAAAAGTAAACGGTTGCTTTCACGTAAACATAATTTCCATTGGAAAAAACAAAACAGCTGGTAGAAATTGATGTTACAGACTATGGTAAAAACATCTTAAAATAATCACTAAATAACTTCTCTGAATAAGTTCTTACATAAACAGTGAACTAACATCAATCTGCATATGTGATGAAACAGATGGACCACTTCTGAATAAACAGATAAAAAGTTCTCAGTATCATGAAGTAGTCATAAAACAACACAGTGTGATTTATTATCCACCCACAATTACATTCACTTATGAAATAGTATATGTAAATGGATTACTGCCCTAAGGAAATAACTAATTGTTCACTGCATGCAAACATGTGACAAGACAAATCAGATACTTGCCATATGTTTTGGTGAGTAATATCCTGTATTGCTCTCTTCTTATAACTAGAAATTTAAAGTCCTGAATGTTGCCTGCAAATGTATATTTATTTACGTATTTAGGTATGTACGTATGTATGTACATAATTATCAATTTATTTATAAATGTATGTTTGCCTGTTCATTTGTTTAATTGTTGGGTCCATAAAATATGGAGAAGCTAAGACAGTAGACCAAAATACCAAGATTTAATTTCTGTTTAGAGTAATCCATTACAGATTAAATGCATTAACTAGGATGCATTACTGAGATGTAGATTAGAACATATCACACATCTAAGATTAAATGATTTACTCTCATCTAAGAATATGTGGTCCAGTAGCTGAGCTAAGGAAAGAGTATAGTGGGGTTCTAGTGCAAGTGCTTGTGTACCATTAGCTCATGGCTGACTTGTTCATTGTCACTTGCTATAAAAAGCAAGTGGCCTACCTCCCCCAAGCTTTGCCCTAGTAAATTATTTAGCCCTCCCACAACCTGACCCTAGTAAACAACATAGCCTTCTCAGAACCCTATGTCTAATCCTAGAACTGCCAACCCTGTTCCTAACCCTAAGATGAATCCTCTCTCTTAAGCCTTAACCCTAAATCTCCCTCTCACTTCCTAAACCTAAATTCCCTAATCACTCACTAAGACTAAACTCCTCTTCATTTCCATCTCCAATCACTCCTTAAGCATAAATTCATCTCCTGCTGCTAAAGCCTAAATTCTCTTTGCCATCCCAAAACCTAATTTGCCTGATTGCTTCCTAAATCTAAGCCCCCCCCCTTCCTGTCTCTAATCCCAAATTCCCCTCCCGATCACTGTCTAAACCGAATTTAAACTCCCCCCGACTCCCTTGCCATAGCTACTGCACTTTCCTTATATGGACGTTAAGACATGCTCAAAAGGCAAACAGCTCCAGTGTCTCTGCATAGCGGCTGCACCTTGCCTGAACACATATTCCGGTTTGAGCAAGAGCAGCAGCCCAACAGCTAGGACTTGGCCAATTGTAGTAGATGTATATAATGTCGTATGCTTGTGCAGTACAACAAATAAGAGGTTGTTTGATATAAGAGACAGAAACAAAAGGGATTACTCAGTTGCACAGAGCTTAGAGGAAACAAGACAAAGCATAAAAAATACACAATGCAAAGTAAAATACAATTTTTAAAATAATGTTTTAATGTATAGTTCTTTCACCAGTAACCTGAAATTTGCAAATAAGTCTATACATTAAAGGTAGGTCACTTTTCATATTTACAGTCCACTTGGTTGATGAGCAGCTGCTAGAGTTTCAATACTTATTGCTAGAGATGTCTGGTAGTTATTAAGTTACTTACCAGACTATTCCTGTGGCATTCACTATCTTACATGCTTTGGAACTGTGTATTGAAGCCAACATTGAAAGGGCCCTTAAAATTATGTGTTCCAAACATTTTCCTTACCTTATAACATCTAGGCATATTTTATTTAATGGCATTTTTGGATTTAAAATTTTATTTTGAGTTTTACAATATTTGGAACTTATATTTTTATCTCACCACTATAATGAGACTTGAATTGTTATGTCTATGTTCAATTACTTTTAGGAATAATACAATATGACAGCAAGGAAAACTTTTAACTGGCTACAGATGATAGTGGCGTTATCTGCATTTACCAGACAAGATCTTACACCAGTAACTGGTAACCCCTGTAAAACTGATTTTATCTGTGAAACAAGTCAATAAAAATACCAGTCCTCAGTCATTATGGACATTTTCATGAAGAGAATCAGCACACTCCTGTCAGCGTGGTTTGAAACATGTTTGTTTAGAAAGTAAAAATTCACTTTTTCCTTGTTTTTTTTTTCTACCACCCCACCCAATTTCACACCCCCTTTACACTATTACTAGAGGCTGCCCTATTCTTTAGCATCAATGATCTCTAAATGGATGTTGGTGGCTACCCAATCCAAATGAATCTGTGACTTTGCAAATACCATCAACAAGTCCTCTGTTCACAAATACTTATTTACTGTTTTAGTGTTTAGGGGCCGTCTTCTTTCCTAGAAGCATCTTTACTCCTTAAACACTGATTCCAATGTGTGGCACATACTTTTGATAGATAATCCATTTTGAAGGGACTTTCAGCATATACAAATATATAATGCACAAACACACAAAATATATATATATATATATATATATATATATATATATATATATATATATATATATATATGTATATAGTCTACCTGAGCATATTGAAACCTGAAATGATCGAAGACCACATCATTGAGACTAAATAAATGAAAACCCAGTTCATCAACTGACCGGATCAGTGAAAATCGTCTCAGGGTAAGTAACCTGTTGGCCATGAAGGGGAACTTTGCCCTTTTCCCAGCTATAGTTTGAGCTTTGAGTCAGTGCATTTAGTTAATGGAAGTGTGGGTGGCTTAGAATGGTGGGTTCAGAAAGATGGGGTTTAGGTTTTGTGTGTTGTTGACGGAGTGATTACCTACCCTGGGAAGATCATCATTGATCCAGTCTGTCGATGAACTGGGTTTTCATTTATTTCATCTTGATGATGTGGTCTTCGATCATCTCGGGTTTCAACATTCTGAAGTAGACCCATAAATAAATATATATATATATATATATATATATATATATATATATATATATATATATATATATACAGGATTCATGCTGTTCTGATGGGGCAACGTATAGACAAAGGTAAGTAAACGCACAACTGTTTAGTTTACAGAGGAGTGGTAACTATAGGTCCAAAGGATCCATCATTCAATTTAGGCTGGCATTTTACAGCTGGAGGAAAATCAGTGATTAGCGGTCAACAACAATACAGGCAAAATAATAAAAAAAATAATATAAAGTCATCTTCAAAGTAATAAACCTATGCTATACTAAACAACTGCTGACTTATAACTTTCAGAATTTTAATTTGGTACAGGCAATCGGATTCATAGACAGCCCCCTCATATTATTTCATTTTATTTTATAAATGTTTGCTGGCTAGGCAGAATGACCGAAGTACTCTTTTCAGCCATGACCTAAATCACAAATACAATATATAGTTTTGTTATAGAAGGCAATCATATAGGTATTGCAGTATACAATAAAATGATAATATAAAATAATTATAATATAAATGGGATGAAAAATGTAGTTAAATATCATACAGGAAGTTTTGCATAGGTGTTCCTATTGAAAGTGTGAAAACTTTATTTGATTGCATGCCCCTCTAGCTAGCCTGCTTGTTCCTTAAAAAAAATTACCCAACTCACCCACCCTTTTGGTTATGTTATTTTATAAGGCTGTGGCTCTGGCTTCCACCCTGTATGAAAATCTGATTTTCAAAGTCCCTCCTTCCCCTCTTTCATTGTTACTGACTGTTTATAAGCTATTTTGTGATCTCCTCACCCATTGTTTTCCATAGATCTATGATAATGAGTTCTACCCGGCAAACCAGTATTCTGTTGAGCAAACCTCATTTACAATGATTGTCTCATGTTCATTTTCCTGAAGTCAGCAAGGCCTAGAGTCCTAGTTTGCATTCCAGAAGTGTTTTACTTGTACCCAGTGCCATCCAGGAAAGTTAAAAACCTTTGATTGCTAAATTGCATTGAGTGATCACTACCATTTCCTGCTTTTATGTGTGCATTTCACTGAATTTTTTGTAAAAAAATTGTTCTTCCTCTCACTGCAACTGCTGTAAAACTGCCATAAAATCGCCTTCTGTAAGGGATTTCTAGTTGTTGAAGTGGTTTGTGGTGACATTTCACTTGTGGGTCTCTTCTACTGAGTTTTTGCGTTAAGAGGACTGGGTTTACTCATCTTGTGGCAGAAGTGTTTGTCTGGTATATATAAGTTAAAGCAAAGAGTAAAAAGGTCACACAAACACCTGATATCCTTAAAGCGTGATTTGCATATATCCCATGAGGCCTATGTTGCAAGAGGTTTAAGGTATCACACAGTTAGAAGTCTAGCTTTGCTACATTGGTCTATATAAGTTAGGAAATACATAGAAAGACTCATAGTGTAGTTATTTTATTACAAGAGCACTCATTAGGAGTTTTCAGCCTTTTCTGTGATGCTGTAAATTTTGCACATTTGCATGGCTTAGCAGTACCTTGTACAGTAGCAAACACCTAGATAGCAAATTTACCCTATAGAACAGTCCATAAAACTGTACCCTATAAAGCAGCAATATAGTGCAAATACCATATGCACCAAGAAGCTTAAAACAAAAAACTACAAGAAAAACCTAGCCAAGCTAGAGTTCTCAATGTGTGATACCTTAAAGCCCCTACAACAGATGCCCATGGGATATATGCAAATGACCCCTTAAGTGCATTAAATGTTTCAGCTATATGGCTTCTGAATGTCCATGACTTCTTACTTTTTCTTTTTAAGTCTTTGTGGATACATTCAGGCAAATAAAGCCAAACCCCACTAGCTGTGGACATGCATGCTTTGGCCTTCTTATGACCTCATCTGCACAGTATAAGTAGACTGTTTGCTATAGTAAAAAAACATGGGTCTTTGCACCCAACTGATGTCCATATCCAATAAGGTGGCTGCAAAATATCCCAACTGACATCCAAGCTAAAGAGTAAAAAGATCACACAGACAAACCAATTGGTAAACGCTACAAGAAAAAACTAAACTCACTAAAGTTTTCACTGTGTGATACCTTAAACCTCCTGTAATAAAGGCCCATGGAATATATGCAAATGGCCCTTAAGGACATCAAGTGTTTCAGCTATATGGCTTATGAATGTCCATGACATTTTACTCTTGTTTTCTAAGTCTTTGTGGATACATTCAGGTCAATAAAGCCAAACACCACTAGCTGTAGAAATGTGTATTTTGGCCTTCTTATGACCTCATCAGCACACCAACAAGTAAAAAGGTCACACAGACAAACCAAGTAATATAAAGTACAAGGAAAACCTAGCCAAGCTAGAATTTTCACTGTGTTATACCTTGTGCTGACAAGGTTATAAGAACGCTAAAACCTGCATGCCCACAGCCAGTAAACTTATAAAAAAACTACTCTCATGCCAAGCCCTCCTTACAGTTGAGAATATAGCCATCTGTGTAGTTGCTGAGACATGGTTTAAAGCAGCAGACAATACCTTGGCACTGTAAGGTTTCAGAGCCTTCCACACTTTTAGACTAGTAGATGCACAGACAAGGGCTAAAGGTGGAGGTGTCTCAATATACATCAATAAAAAGGATACCGCTATGGTGGCCAAATGGAATGACATTCTGGAGTTTCTCCATGTGCAGATCACCATAGATGAAATCCTGTACCGTATCTTAGCCAGCTATGGATCTGTCTCCATGTCCCAAAAAGCTTACAATGCATAATTAGACCTACTGGAGACACTTACCATCCATAGTTGCCGAGACATGGTTTAAAGCAGCAGACAATATCTTGGCACTGTAAGATTTCAGAGCCTTCCACACTTTTAGACCAGTAGATGCACAGACAAGGGCTAAAGGTGGAGGTGTCTCAATATACATCAATAAAAAAGATACCGTTATGGTGGTCAAATGGAATGACATTCTGGAGTTCCTCCATGTGCAGATCACCATAGATGAAATCCTGTACCATATCCTAGCCAGCTATAGATCTGTCTCCATGTCCCAGAAAGCTTACAATGCATAATTAGACCTACTGGAGACACGTACCATCCAACCTAACACCCTACTCATGGGAGAATTTAATTACCCCTCTATAGACTTGAAATCCAACACTGCCCCAAATCTACAGGCACAGAGATTCCTGGTCTTCATAACTATAAACACTAATATGCCCACTAGAGGCTCCAACATACTGGACCTCATGCTTGGGAGAATGCTGCACCCCCCCCCCCAATGTCTCATCCTCCCTGGAAGGTCTGATTATAACGTTGCCTCTTTTGAAATCAAAATCAAACTATGTAATCCCATTAAAACCCACTAACAGTTATGAACTATTCCACGACAAATTACCTTTTATTAAGTAAGGGTTTGTCAAACTTCAATGCCCTTTCAAACCCGGAGAACGCAGCAGCTTATTCTGAATTACTCTCAGAAACTCTATACAGCCATGTCAATGGCTGTATAGAAGCTGCTGTACCTACCAGAAGTAAGCCCATAAACAATTGGCCTCCATGGCATCCAAAATTAAAAAGGATATACAGCAAAAGGAAAAAAAAAGTATGGCAAAAATCAGGAAGGGTAATTCTCATAAAGATAAAAACTCTCTCATCCAAGTGAATAGGCAACTAAGAAGGCTAGTTAGGTCAAGAAAAAAGCAAGTTTAACATTAAGACATCCTCCCAGGTGAGGGTTAACCATAAGGCCTTCTACAGCTATCTGTTGAACTGGTGGTTAACGGTTCCACATTCACCAAGCCTGATGTTATAGCGAATCAGTTAGCAGACAAATTAATTTCCAGTATTACCCCTTCTCACCCTAAACACCCCACCAAAAATACCCTCAAACATAATTCCTACAACTGCAACTATAGAACATGTACTAGCTGCGGTTACTAAAGCCAAGATCACAGTCTCAACGGGTCATGACAATATCCAAGAAAGCCTCCTGAATAGTCTAAAATATGACATATCAGGTCCCCTGGAGTAATAAATTAACTATAGTCTTAAAACAGGCTTTGTGCCACATGAATGGAGGACTGCAACAGTCATCCCTCTTCATAAGGGAGGACCTTCAATAGATCCTGGAAACTACTGACCCATTAGTCTGACTAGTCTTATTTAAAAAGCCATGGGAAGAATTATCATGGAAATTATCAACAAGGACATAGGAGACCTCCAGATACTGGATCCATCCTAGTGTGGCTTTGCCAAAGGAAGGTAACGCTTACTGAATCTGGTGAACTTCTTTGAAAAGGTCACTAAGGCAATGTAAAAGGGGAAAATGGTACATACTGTCTATCTAGAGCTGGCTAAAGTATTTCATACAATACCCCACTTGGGCATTGTCAACAGATTTATAGATCTAAGTATAAATCCCTTTATAACACGTTGGATATTTAGTTGGCTCACTAATAGGACCCAGGAGGTTAGAATTGGTGAGGTCGCCTCCACAAACAGGCTGGTCACCAGTGGAGTCTACAAGGGCTGTGTGCTGGGCCCACTCCTCTTTGGCATATCCTTCTCAGATGTCAAAGCCATTGTCAAAGGCCTCTGGCTAACCATGTTCACAGATGATTGTGAACTGGTTGCAGTCATTTAGTCTTCCCAAGATGAGAACACCCTTCAGAAAGGTTTAATACAGCCAAATGCTTGGTGCTAAAGCCATGGCTTACAACTCACTACCAAAAATACATTATAGTACCTTTTGGGAAGTCTGCTACCCAAGTCTAAATGTTAGTCTAAAAGTCTACCCAATGTTAAAACCATTCCTAGGTTGGCTTTTGGTCTTCGATATTACCATTTTTGAACTTCCGTGTTCGACAACAGTGCAGTCGACGGAGTTCGCTTCCACATTCTAATAGTAAACCAGATATAGATACAGATACAGATAGAGATACAGATATAGATACAGATATAGATACAGATACAGAATCAGATATAGATACAGATATAAATACAAATATAGATATAGATATAGATATAGATATAGATATAGATATAGATATCTCCCCCATTAATTTTCACAGCCTACTCTTCTGATGATCATCCGGTCTTTGGAATATCAAAAGGCATTCACACAGAAGTCATTTAATGCAAGGGGCTGCTAGCCACATAATTCAATTACTGATTTGCACACTACTTGCTATAACTGAATCGCACAGTACTTGCTTAGTGTGTAGGAACACGTATGTCTTACTGAGGTGACAACAGCACACTGTGCATGCCAGCAGAGTAACAAATGTCACAAGTGATATACAATGCACTGGACATGCTGTATGCTAGCCTGTGTGACTTCCAGCAGTGACAATGATGGCATGCCTTAATTAAAGTGTCATTAAGGAAATGTAGTTTGTATACCATTCCAAGGTCTTTATGGGTCCTTAATATTTGTATACCCAGAGTAGCATAGCTCTTCCTGTCTGGGTTTGCTCTCCTGAACTATTTGCTAAAGAAGGCAGCACCAGTGCAGTTGAAAGGGACTTTTAAACCAGTTACAACAGCAACAGATGAGTAAATGCACAGGCTATCAGCTTGTGTATCTGCGTACTCACACATCACATGGTTTGTTCAAATACTGTTGCAAAGATAGTGTGGCTGTGTCCCACTTTCAGTAGACCAATGTAAGCATGAAGGACTTAAGTGGGGTCAAACTACAGGCATGAAAAGCACCATTTTAGAGTTTTCTGTCCTGCATGGCTCTCATCTCCTATGTGTTCATTCAGACCACACTGTATTAGCATATAGGTGTAACTTACATTGCACCATGAGCAAACTGTGGCTTGGCATCATGCTATTAGATAGCTCACTGACTGTGCAGCCCATACCCCCTTTACCTCTCATACCAGTCACCTGATGACAACCAGACAGGATGATCAGCTGGTCTCTAGTACACATCAAACCGTGCAGTGTTCTGGGAGCATTCCTTTTACTCCCAGTAAAAAATCTTTGGTGCTGGGCTTTGTGTCTTGGTCGCCTAGCCTATAGCCAACCTTCAATATAGTTAGTAGGCCTTCTGTATCAGTTTTTAAGGGCACTAGCCTACTTGGGGCATAGCAGATAAACAAAACTTGCCTTGAGAACACAGCTATTTCTTTAGGCTACTCATTAAAGTAACAGTTGTTATTTCTCAAAGCCAGGCCAAAGTCATTTATTTCCAAGAGATGTGGAGATCTCACCTTCACTGCTGTGTGACCACCTTTACATTAAGTCATGCCATTTTTTGGCGATCTCACCTTCACTGCTGTGTAACCACCTTTACATTAAGTCATGCCATTTTTGCAAAGTTTATTCATGAGGAAGTGTAACAAAAAGCATTTATTTAAAACTTAAAACATATTATACACTGCGGCATATGTAAACCTATAATCTTTTCAAGGTAAACTTAAATTTGTAATTTCCAATATTTCTAATGAAATTTACAACAGATATTTTATTTTGACTATCTTGTGATTCTCAGTGTTGTAGTTTTCATATCTTGCTAACAATATTTGTTTATTTTACAGCAAGAAGTGTCATTTTATATTTATTTGCAAAACTCTCTTCAGAGAAAGACATACACTGTAGCACTACTTTCATTCAAGATGTACAGTTGTTAAAAATCAGAAGCAACAGTGTCAACCAGTCACTGCCAAGGTTATGAAACTATGATTAATGTGCTGAAGAAAATCTCATAACTTTTGGTTGTGCTTCATATCCGGACAAGGCACTTGCAGAGTACTAAGTTCTTCGGACCACATCAGCAATATAAAAGCTGTCACCTTCATGTGTCATGAGAAATAAGATGTGGAGTGCATGTAGACCACAATCACTGCAGTCATCACAGAGGGAGAAGGACAAGAGACAGTGTCTGCAAACTGTTTTTTAAATGTTTATGTTACTAAGTGAGATGCTTTTAGTGAAGCTGTGCATCACAAATATTTTATCTTATCTGATTTATGCTTGTCAACAGTTGTTATAAACCTCAATGTGTGTGTGTGTGTGTGTGTGTGTGTGTGTGTGTGTGTGTGTGTGTGTGTGTGTGTGTGTGCATGTACGCACACATTCGTATGTGTATATGTGTGTGCATCTGTATATAATCCCTTTTTTTCTAAATATTCTTCAGCGTCTGATCCTACAGTACCAAATGGATGTATTGGACAAGGTTTAGAAACACAGTCTACAGTGTATAGGTCTAGTATCTAGTATCCACCTCTAACCAATAGCATGTCATTCAGAAATAAACACCCCCTTCCTTTTTCAATTTAATATTTAACTATCTCTTTACAGCATTATATCACATCTTTCATCAGTAATAAAGTCTTTATGCTATTTAAGCCCATATGTAAATTGGACTACATTAAGGATCTACTCTTAACTTGTGTACCTTATATTTAGTAAAGGATTTATCTCATACAGCCTTAACCTTGGTACACATAAGAATATTAAGTAGATGTTAGTAGAGTGGGAAGTGAAAGGGTGAAGACATGCAGATCAGTTGCAGGAAGAGGTGAAGAAAAGGTGGTTTCCGACATGAACGGATAAGGTAGGCTTTTGGATTGAGGATAAGAGAGCGAGAGATTGGTCGATGCACAGTACAGAGGAGTGATAAGGAGGACAGTAAGGAAACTGAAGAGGAGAACAAGAACCAGAGCACTGAAATGGTATGAAGGAAATGGTTTGAGTGAGGAGGAGTAGACAGCAAGACATGATAAATATATAAAGATTTGGTTGACGGGAAAGGAGGAATTGGTTTTGGAAAGCTGAGGGACAGGTGGGGTAAGGGAAGTGTGGTACTGGAGTGTAATGTGAAACTGAATAAGGCTAAGGAACTAATGAAGGCTTTAAAAGTATAGGGTTAAGTAGGGGACAACATATAATCTTATTACAAAGTTGGTATAGGATTACAAAATGATTATGTGAGGAAAGTCAGTGGAACAATCGTGGGTGTTATGGACATGTGGCAAAGAGGTGGATAATATTCACATGTGGTGGGGTTATAAAGAGTTACAAAAGGAGTGAAAATGAATAAATGACATATGGAGAAAATTATACAATAAAGAGGTTAAGGCAGGATGGTTATTATATTTTTCTGGAGTGATAAGGGAAGACATGACATGGGAGAGAGAGAAGAGGAGAGGAAAGAAATGTTGGTAATGGCGGACTAGATCAAAGGAGAAATTGGTATGGCATGGAAATTACAGAATATTAGTCAAGTACAGCTACAGATGAAAAAACGATGCAAACAACAGTTAGAAGGAAATGAGAGTAATAGAAGTTGGATTAAAAGATTAAACCAGAAAATAGATTCCGTTTGGGAATTAAATTAGCAAAGGCGAAAAAGGGACAGTCAACAAAGATAAAGAAGAGAGACTAGTCTTTTAATTTAAGAATTTAGGCAGGAAACAGAAAGGGTGCAGACCTTCTAATCTAGCATAGAATCATTGAAGGATATGAGAGGCATTATATATGAAACATAACAATATGTGAAATATATCAAAATAATATAAAATATGTTAAATGTGTTAAAAATATAAAAATGAAAATGAATGTGAACCAAGTACTTATGCAATGTTTGAGATTAACAACTTTGAATGTATAATACAATTTTAGTACATACAAGTAATTTTTCTAATAATCTTTAATAAGGCTGGATCAGTTTTAATAAATGTGATATTCAGTAAAAAGGGTTTATATGTATGTGTGGGTACATATATATATATATATATATATATATATATATATATATATATATATGTATATACACAGATATATATATATATATATATATATATATATATATATATATATACACACACACACACACACACACACACACACACACGTGTGTGTGTGTGTGTGTGTGTGTGTGTGTGTGTGTGTGTGTGTGTGTGTGTGCGTGTGTATGTATAAACTTGAAAAGGTGGTGGAGTGAAAGAGTGCTTACTTGCTCTAGCAAAATACTGTTTTTGTATACTTCATTAATATGAAGCTTTGACTGGTGTTTTTCTTATTGGTATACAGCTTCAGTCAAGTTAAACTTGATGAAACAAAGTGGAAGCACAAAGACATTCAAGAATAGATCAGTAAAAGTAAGAAATGAGTTGTTCTTCTTTCGGCTTTTCCTGGTTAGGGGTCGCCATAGCGGAACTCCAGTCCGCTAATGATTGACAGTACATTTTTACGGGTGCTGAGGTGCCAGCTCGACATCCAGCCTTCAGCGAAGGCACGCCCATTCTATGCATGTCTTTCGAATGCCACTCGACTGCAGGGAGGACATGCAGACTCCACACAGAAGGTGTTCCAGTTGAAAATCGAATGGGAGAACCTCTTGCTGTGAGGCAACAACGTTACCGCTGTACCACCGCGGCTTTGTGAAAAGTAAGAAATGAGTAACCTCATGTAATGAGACTACTAATAAGAAGATGATACTTGCAAGCAAGAATTCTGCTTCCACCTGGAAATTATGATATTTAGTAAAGAAACTTTTCATGCACTTGTGTCTTACACAATTTTGATTGGAAAGTTGCTTTCCTGCCTAGATTTGTTTTCAAAACAGTAAAATGCATGACAGATAAATTAAAACAATATCCATTTTATACATGATAAAGAAAAAAAAATTTTCTTCCTTTAAAAATTAATGTTTTATTGGCTTCCGGATATAAAAAAGAAA
Source organism: Protopterus annectens (assembly GCF_019279795.1). Taxonomy (NCBI): domain Eukaryota; kingdom Metazoa; phylum Chordata; order Ceratodontiformes; family Protopteridae; genus Protopterus; species Protopterus annectens. Next base: position 387,403,732 of record NC_056746.1, read on the forward strand.
TTTAGAATGGAAACTCATTTATACTCAGAAACATAAAAGTCAATTAGACATGACCATTCAGGGACATGTGACATATCCAACGTTCCCCAGCCACAGATTGCTAGCTATATGGAAATTTGGATCATAGGAGCTACAGTGCCATTTTCCCATAACTGATGAGAAAGAGCAAAGGAACATATCAAGACATACGTTCCCTTCCTCCAAGTATTAAATACCTTCTGTTCATCAGTACTTGCAAAATATAAATACATGAATAACATATTGGCTTGCAAGACAAAATTATTTGAATCTGAATTAAAAATGATGGCTATTTTCAATAACACTTCACTTAAAATATATTTTTTTACTTATAAAATGCAAAAACATGCAACTCACGAATACAATAAAATGGTATCAGTTACATATACAAATACATACAAAATGCAAATAAAATACAAACTAGTCTTAGGTCTGCTTGTTGTGAGCGTATCCATGGACAAGGCATGTGCAGTAATATTCTGTTCCCAGAAATGTACAATAACCATAGCATGAGAAAAAAGAAAGCAATCTCTACATATAATTAAATAATTAGTAGAAGGATAATATTTATGTATGTATTTGCATTTGTTGGCTAGGAACATCATGCTGAGCACAAAGCCCCTTTTCAGCAAATGACTAGGGATAAAAGATCTAAAAGTACAATAAAGCAAACATATACAAGAAAAAGCAATGGTATAAGTATGTTTATAAACAGAAAAAAAAACAAAGTAACATAATAGATCAAAATGCAAATTATTTACAGTTGCGTTCTGACCCAAAAGTTATCATCAAAATAAAAATGTATTACAAAGGTCAAAATTACTGATGAATTACTTTGTAGCTATAAATTAATTACATGCAAATACTGATGAGGCAATTGATAAGAAAATAATGAAAAGTTGTTAACAGGTAAAAAAATGACAGCTACTTGAGAAAAATATGTCTGGGGTGTGATTAGATGGAATCTGTGGGGGGGGGGGATGCAACAATAAGGTGAACTAGGGTACAGGAGACAGAGAGGTACCAAGACTGAGGAAAATGGGAGAGAGAGAGGAGAGGGAAGACATTCCATGTTTTTGTAACATAAATGGAGTATAAAATATCATCATGTTAAGATTTTAATATTTGGATTAAGCAGTAGATTTTGTTTGGTGGCCTAAGATTTCTTGGGGGGTGGGGTTGTATTTTTGAAATAGTTTGTTGTAAGTGGTACTAGTGAGTGGTTTGTGTTGGAATTTATGGTCTGTTTGGAACCGAGACAAGACAGTAGGTGAGGTGCTTCAGCCATTGGAGTTTCTATAATGCTGTACAGTGCTGTCATCTTTGTAGGTTTGCAGCAAATGTGGTTGGTTTATTGTAGGTTATTTGTAGTTTGTTAAATTGGGTAATTTTGATATTTGTTACTATATCAGAGGCACGTAGCAGTCTAGGTACTAACTGTGAGTGAGTAGTAGTTAAGAGAATTTGCTCAGTAAAAAATGTCTTGGCCTGTGAAGTAGTCCAAGTTTTTGGTAGGTTTATGACAGTATAATTGATATACTGGTCAGTCTTCAGATGCTGGTCAGTGATAACCCCAAGTAATTTAGTCTGTACTATGAGTTCAGAGATATTATTGTTTAAAAAGGTTATTTCAAAGATTCATAGGTGTGTACTAGGTTAATGGCCCTGGAGCCTTTACAAGCCTAGCCCACAAAAGTGCCCTTGCATTGTGCCACTCAACATTAGTTCCCAGTGCCTCTGTCAAGTACAGCCACTGGAGTAATCCCCAGGGTGAACTTTCTAAGTTTTGAATTTGAACAATTTGAAAAGTATGTGATAAGTCTTGAGCAGCAGGTAGAAGATAAAGCTTAAATTATTATTGTTATTTATTTATTTTTTTGCAGCTAAACAGTCAATCTAATTGGCTGAGCCATTTTTAATGTGTATGAAATTTTCTTGGGACTGAGCTTGGAGATGACTGTATGAGTCAGCAGAACAAATAAGTGTGGCATCATGTGCTTATTGTATGAGTGTGGAATGCTTAAGTTCTGCATATCATTTATGAAAATGTTAGAAAAGAGAGGTCCAACTAATAACCCTTTGGGTAACCCCCCCCACAGTGATGGAAAATGGTGTAGGATTTTTTCCATCTGACACTTTGTGATCTTTGAGCAAGGCAGCTTAGAAACCACAGGATGCAGGAATGATTGATACTGCGATATGCAAGTTGGTTTAGATGTAATGAGTGTGCAATGGTATTAAGGGCTTGTGAGAAGTCTAGGAAAGGGGATGCAGCTAGATAACCTTACTTTATATTTTGTTGACTACTTTGAGGAAAAATAGAGTGGTGTCAAAAACCATGGTGCGATCAGTAGAGGATATCATTGTGTTGATGCTCTGAAAGTTGCTTATGGATGCATCCTTCTAGTATTTTGGAGAGGAGTGACAGTATTGCACTGTCCCTAACGTCTTTGAGCTCAAAGTGGTCACCACATTTGTGGAGCGAGATGACAAATGACTTCTTAAAGTTTAGGAACATAAACCTCTTTTATGGATCTGTTTATTAAAATAGATAAGGGGTAAGCAATTGATTTATCTGCTAACTGGAAAAACTCTGGAGATATCTTATCTTGTGCTAAGGCAATGCTTGAAGTTTGCTGATTATTTTTTATGAGATTGATAGGTACTATATGCAAACTGAAAGGTACTGTGAATTGCAAGGTGGTGTTTGGGTTCTGAAATGGAACTGTCTTGTTTAGTGTAATATAATGCGGCAGTAATAAACATGAGAGTCAGATCACAGGAAAAGTAGTAGTCATTTTTTTGGGAAGAGGGTGTTGAGTAGTTTTTTGTACCTTTTTTTGTGGTTATCAGCAGTGCTCTAGGAAAGTCTGAGGTTGATCTCATAGTTTATCTGTAACCAATTATAAAAAAAAAAAGTCATATTTTGTATTTATTTATTTGGTAGATTACTGAGTAGCTTCTATTGTTGCTGAGTTTGCAGATTTTTGGAAAACAGATACATGTTTTTAAGGCTATATTCTCTGACATTAATAATTTGTTTTGTATTATGTGTTATCCAATGGATTTTTGCATATTTCACTTGTTTGTCCCTTAAGGAGACTCAGGAGTTTAGCATATGAAGGAAAGTGTTACTAAAATAGCAGCTATTTCAAGTGGAAGGTAGATTTGTGATGTCCCAGTTATATTTTTTCAGTAGGGAGTTGAAAGGTTCTTTTTTGAAAAAAAAAATGATTTTCGTTTCAGACCCAATTTAATTTGATATTTTTGGGCATTTTGATGTATTTTATTTTCACATATATTGTGTCATCATCATCATCATCAACTACAACCCCGTTTTTCCATTTTTTTATATAAGGTCAAGGTATCATGTCAGTTGTCACCACCTCTCACAGTTCAGTGCTGCTATTCTTCCTTTTTTAGCCATCATGCCTGACTGGTTGCAGGTCTTTTCTCACACACAAATAATCCATGTTTTTGGCCAGATATCTTTATTTCCTATTGTTTTTTTTCCCTGACTCTCACAAATCTTCTTCTGCTTTCCTGCATATCTCATTGAATAACTGCAATCTGTTTACCATGAATGTCTCTGCAATTCTGGCCATGCTGTCTTCTGTTCTGCTGTCCTCATTTTGTTATGTTTGCCATGGTGTGTAACTTATGACCTATCTCAGATACTTCATCTGTCTTACCTCAAGCTTCCTCAGCCACACTGCCTTCACATTCTAGGTGTTTGTGCCATACAAAAAGCACAGGTTGCACCACAATTTTGTATACATTACTTTTCAGCTTGCTTGACGATTTTTTTTCACACATTACCTCCAAACACGCTATGGTTGCAGCACCTCTGATTGTAGCTTTGACCTCCTCATTCCGACTTCCCTTCTCCTTAACTATTCCTCACACATGCTTGAAGCTGTTAACCTGTTCCACCATTTTTCCTCTGATCTCAATTTTCATTTTTTTCTGATTTCCTAAATTTGTTGCAAAGATAACTAACTTGCCTGCACCCAGTTTTTCCCATAGGATTCAGTTTTGCATTTTAGTACTCTATCATTTGTTGAAGTTCCTGTTCAGAGTGTGCTTGCAGGGCCACATAATCCGCAAAGTGCAGCTTTGTTGATCTGGCAAAATGGGAGCTCATCTATGGGTCCAAATATTATTTATGCTTGTATCATTGTGTCCTTGTTCATCCATCCATCCATCCATCCATCCATCCATCCATCCATCCATAACCTTTTTTCCCATTGTTATCCTTGTACATATCCTGAACTAATTCTGCCAATGTTTCTTGGAATTTGAACCATCACAAGATTGCTCAAATGAGTTTTCCTGTCCACTTCCAAGTCTAGAAATGTCAAGTTGGACTCTTTCCTCATCTTCAGCTTCTTCCACTATCTGTCTAACTACAAACATCAGGTTGGTTGCGCTACCTGCTGATATGAATCTAAACTGCTCATCTCCCATCATACTTTATTTCATCGTACTTTATTACATAGTACTTTATTTCATCATACTTTATTTCATCTTACTTTATTTCATCTTACTTTATTTCATAGTACTTTATTTCATCGTACTTTATTTCATAGTACTTTATTTCATCGTACTTTATTTCATAGTACTTTATTTCATCGTACTTTATTTCATAGTACTTTATTTCATCGTACTTTATTTCATCGTACTTTATTTCATAGTACTTTATTTCATCGTACTTTATTTCATCATACTTTATTTCATCTTACTTTATTTAATAGTACTTTATTTCATCTTACTTTATTTCATAGTACTTTATTTCATCGTACTTTATTTCATAGTACTTTATTTCATCATACTTTATTTTCTTCTGTATATTCCTTTACCAGTCACTCTCTCTAGCATTCTTGACACCTCTGCACTGCCCACAGTTGTAAATATCCCCTTGTTCTTGCACACAGGCTTTACACAGGCACTGGAATTCTTATTCTCCAATGATCTGGGATATGCTTTTATCTCTGAACCATGATGAGTACTGCCAAGTGCCATTTCTCCAATACCTCACACATCTTGATCGTATCTGCTGTGACTTCAGCTGGACCTTCTGCTTTCCCCAGTTTCATTTTCCCTTCCTTTCTCTTTTATATATGCTATGCATGGGGGTAGTACAGCTTCTGTGCAGTTTTCTTCATTCAGAAGCTGCAGGAAGTACTCCTTCCATTTACCTTTGTTCTTGTGTGTACTGATGAGCAGGTTGTTGCTGGCATCTCTTATGAATGGTGCCTAATGATTATTTTATTTATCTTTCTGGTTTTTTTTTTTTTTGTAACCCAATAGCATTTCTTTGAGATATTTGCGGAGCCATTTTTCAGAAGAGGGTAGAGTTTTTTCCTGATTCCTTATTCTTTGTCATTGCGACTGAATTCTTATCCCTTTCATTAGAAAACCAGTATTTGTTTTAAGCCTGGTACATCTTTTCTATCTCCCACTTTTTCCTTCTTTCTTTTCATAACTTAGTGGAACTCTGCTTTCCACCTCCAATTTTCTTTATGTATCTTATTTCCATACTTTGCTCAGCCATACATGACTCCTATAGTCTTTGCTCATGCTGTTTTGAGACAATGCCATTGTTCTTTGATTCCACCTACTCTCTCCTCCTGTAGTGCTAGAACCCTGAGTATTTCCTTGAACTCCAGCACTTTTGCTCCAGTCAACCTGCAGATCATCAGCCTAGTCTCTGTCGATCCTACTTCCTTCTCTGACCACCACTTAGAGCTGATTGTGGCGACCAGTGGTTTATGATTGCTCCTATAGTTTCCCTAGAGATGACTTTACAATCTCTGATTCTAACCCAATGCTTTTTCCTTACCAGTAGGAAGGAGTTGCATGACAACCACTCCTGTATGTGATCTTGTGACTGTCTGTCTTGGAAACCGTGGGTAGTCTACAATCAAGCCATTTACCAGACAGAAGTCTAGAATGTCTTCTAAGGTGTGGGTGTAGTGTTTGTATTTGTTGATTGAAATTACATGGTATATATATTATATATATATATATATATATATATATATATATATTGTTTAAATGGTACTGAGTTTTAAGATGGTTAGTAGTAATTCTATTTTCGTTAAAACTGGGTATTATTATACTGGATAAGTTAAGGTTTTCTGATTAAACCATGGCTATGCTTCCAGCATATTTACTAAGATGATTAGAGCATATTATGAAGTACCCTTTGGAAGAATGTAAAATATTACAGTTGAAAAAAAGGCCAACAGAAGTGGCAAGTATCCCCCCCCAAAAAAAAAATACCCCATCATTTAACCTAACAGAAATAATCATACTGATGATCTGTAGTCTACTGACACTCAAAAAGTTCTGCCTTATAGTATGTAATAATGGTATTGTGGGATATTCGCCAACAAACTACTTTAACAGATATTATGAACTTCAGGTCTTAGAACATTTTGCTATTTATAGTCAAAGAAGTGAATGGAGAAACCCAGTATGTGAGTTTTATCATCAATGACTGCGTCAAAAGACTGATCACTCTTACTCAGTGCACACATGCAAATGCTGGCCAGCATAATGTGTATTACAACCTAACTCGTTGTAAAGGTATTTGAACAAACCAAAATAAAAGTTTTACAATCCAAATATCTGTAATAATTATAAAAATGAAAAAAAAAAAACAAGCATACTGACAGTCTGAATGGTGCTTATAGTAATTGGGAAAGAGAGCCAATTAATGAGACACTGGAATAACTGAGTGGGGGTGGGGTGGGGCTGGCTCGTTACCTTCCCTATTTCTTAGAGTTGGAACTAATTAACAATTCAGATGATAGTTATTTTCTACCGCATGGAAAAATGTGAAGATTTTTTTATGATTGCTGGCTTCTTTGGAATGGTTACTAATCTTTGTTAAAATATTTTGTTGTCTACTTGAAATCAAACAGATTTTGTATACAGTTTCTCTTAAATATAGTCTATTTCTTATTGTCCTTTTGAATGTGACAGTCACAAAGTTAATTGATATTTAATTAAGTCAATACTATGTCATAAACCTTTTCCCAAAAAATTCCTGCAGTTTGCCAACATCTGCTTCCCATGATATCTTCTTAATAACATCCCATAATCCCAGTTCAAAAGGGTGAAAAGACTCCACAATGATCCTCTAGAATAGAGATGCTGAGAATGAATCTAATTCTTTATGTAATAGATTCCCGTCTAGGGATTATGGTTCCAAATTAGTTAAAGTGCTAAACAATGGCTATGAACACATAATAGAGAATGCCAATTGTTATATCAGTGAAGAGCTTCTGAAAAAGTGGATGCTATTGATGATATCAGATTTATTACCACCTACGGTAATTATTCCTTTAAGAGAAATAAGGCTTCCCCATAGTCTGCTAGCCATTAGTCACTTTCTCTTTCAAAGAATACAGCATTTGTGTATGGTAATCTCTATGTTCTAAATCACCTAACAGAGCATCTAGTTCAGTGTTAAACTTACTGTCCATTGTTTTTAGTTTATTTGCACATATTAGCTGTCCATATGAAACACCTCTAAATGTGACCCTTGGATGCATATTCTGTATAAGTAAAGATTTACATGTACTTCTTTTTTATATACTAATGTATAAATACTTTCTTGTCCTAGTTATATAGATACAGCAATTATATTATTGCAAAAATTCAAGGTAACATGTAAATATTGTGTGGTATTAGAAATATAAGTTAAATGAATATAATTCAGCAACTGCCTCATTCAAGCTCATAAAATGTCATCTACAAATCTTTTGTAAACATATATATTTATTTCGGTTAGTGTGTTCATTCTGGCTCTCCCATATTGGCAGTGCTGTATTTGCCTATGTACAGACCACAGAGGTACCCTTTGCAGTGCCAGCTGCTTGATGCTAATAAATATTATTAAACATGAAAACATTATTTGCTAGCACTATGTCAAGTAAAACACAAACAGTTTCAGTCTTCCTGACAGCACAATTACCTTTCTGGCAGAGGTACTGAGACACTGTCTCATTGCTTCACTGCCAACATCATTGGTTACCACAAAGAATAAAGAATCTGCATCTAGTGCAGCCAGTAGAAATCATTCTTGTTCATGCTTATGTAACCATTCATACCAACACTTCAAAAAAGTCATTTGTGACCTGATGTAACTGTTAACATTTTTCAGGTATAATTTAAGAATGTGTTCCAAGCACAGCTAGATCATGGTCAAAAGGGATCCTAGGGAGGGTAATGGACCAGGCCCCTGCACAGCTATTCCAGTATCTCATTAATTGGCTGCCTCTCCCCAATTACCATAAACACTATTCAAACCTGTCAGTGTGCTTGCTATTTTTTTACATGATTACAGATATTGGGAATTTAAAACTTTAATTTCAAATTTTGAGCACAGATACTGATTGCCATTTACTAAACAAAATTCTCATATTGAAAACAGACAGTATAAGCAACAGTAAATTTCTCTTCCCTTGAACTCACATTCATAGAAAATGCATTGAAACTCATGTTCATTGAAAATGCTTTGAAACTGACATTCATTAAAAATGCATCTGGCCAGTGGCAGAGTAAGTGAACCTTGGGATCTGACCTGTTTTCAAACCATTGAACCTCACCACACCCATTTTTAGGACCATGCATAAATGCATGGGTTCTTTGATTCACATTCCTTTACACTTCTTGTTTCGTACAGCAACATTTGTCAGAGTGTGTTTTGAATTTGTAGTTTTGAACATTTTTCCAGTTAGCAGTGAAACAAAGTGCACAAACCAATAAAGACAAAGGTACCCATTTCAGAACATTTTAGCCATAAAAGACCACTCAAGCTGCTGTCATTATAATCCACCAATATCCATACTCAGCAATTATGTCCTCTTTATTGACTGTGTCCTTATCACATGTCCAGTTCTGTCAAAAATAGCCACTTTTTAAAATTGGTATTCCAAATTGCTTTACACAAAGGAACACTAGTCCTGCAAAGACAGACCAATGACAAACTGTTATCAGCTCAGTAGTGTCAGCAAGAGGTTCTCCGGTTTGATTCTTGGCTGGGGTGCCTTCTGTGTGGAGTCTGCATGTCCTCCCTGTGGTCATGTGGGTTCCTCCAGGTGCTCCGGTTTCCTCCCACATCCCAAAGACATGCTGTAGGTGGATTGGACACTCTAAATTGGCCCTAGGCATGAGTGTGTGCATGAGTGTGCCTTTTGTGGAAGGTTGGGCGCTGGGCTGGCAACTTGACACCATAAAACTCCACTGCCAATCATGAGCGGACAGGTGATCCACTGTGGCATCCCCTGACCGGGAATAAGCCAAAAGAAGAAGAAGTGTCAGCCATTTTTATCCACAGCTCCCCCCAAACCCAGCAATTATAGCTACATCGTTGACTGCATCCCACTAAGATGTCTGTGTTACAAAAAAAATGACTAAAGTCAAATATTTAAAATTTTTTTCATACAAACACAGAGCAGCTGATGTATTCCAGCTTAATTCGCACACACACACACACACACACACACACACACACACACACACACACACACACACACACACACACACACACACACACACTAGATTTGCACAGTTTAAAAATTACCAGATAAGAGCATAAAGTGCAGTCATCCACAGAAAGCTCCCCGTGTCCATCAGCAGTTACAGACACTTTGTTGACTGTGTACACTACTTATTAAAAATAAATAATGTACTTTATTGGTAGATTTGTGTGAACTATAAAGATCACTACAATCATACCATGAGGTCCAACCATGTGCAGTGCAGTTTAAGGAGAAGAGTACTTATTTGGCTAAGAAATATTAACTACCTGATAAAATATATTAAATGAATATGCATAATCTCTGCAGAAATAAAAGTCATCTGAATAATTTAACATTAAAGAGAACTATTAGCAATGCAGAGGTTGCTGCTGGAAAATAACTTTGCATTCATTACTTCATCTACAATGCAGTCCCTGCTGCCCTTGAAGAATAAAGTACATATGTTACATTAAAAATTGGCATGATAGTGATATTGCGATAGTGGTTCCTGAACTAGCTCAGCTATGTAATAGAGAATAGCTGGCAAATGACAGCAGCTTCACACTTAGTAGTAATACAGTCCTGGAGATCTTTAAGAAGCCAAGCCTAAATTTCCAGTTTCTGCAAAGCACTTTCTAGTTAAGTGACTTGTTCTATGTTTCACAGTAGATAAATCAAGGTGGAAAGCTTCAAACCCTGCACCCTTGCCAGAGGAAGCAGGTCATTAACAAACTGAAGCTTTAGTCCTCTGCACCAACTCTGCCAGATTAACAGTTCTTAATTAAATGCAGACTTTACTTACATTCAGACCTTGCAGAGAAGACTATATCACAGTAATATACAACAATGACTACATAATGAATACTGAAGATCAGAGAATTCTGATTATTACTCCAAATAATGCGAACTATATGGCCTGATAAATGTCATCCCCTTTGCAGTTGCTAGAGGCTATAAGGGTACTGCAAAATATATTACTAAAATGTACCATGTTTAGACTATATTACATAATCCAGGCCTATTAGTGAATTTATTCTTTGATGCTATCAATAAAGCAAAACAATTAAAGACAACATAAATGGTGCAGCAGTTTTTTTCCACCACCCACAAGTCATGCCAAAATCAGAAATATTACTGCATACAATGCACATTTTGAGAGGGAGGAGTTAAAGGCTCTGGCATCAATCAGTACAGGTTTGGCTTGCATGAAAGGAAAATAATCCAGCATGTTCACTTCATACACTTTCAGAGTAAAGAGCCAGATCATGGGTAAATGGGGCACTATGAAGAGTAATGACTCAAACCCTTGTCTTCCATATCAGTATCCCATTATTTGTCTGTTTCCTCCCAGTTACCGGAAACAGCATTCAAACCTGCATAAGTGCATAATATCTTCTTCTTTACTTTTACATTTATCACAGACATTTGGATTTCATTTAAAACTTATTTCAAGTTATACAGAAAAAGCACTAAGACATTTTCTAAACAAAATAAAACACGTTGGATATAGACTTAGCATGGCACACTACACTTCTCTTCCCTTGAAACTCACATTTAGTGAAAAATGCATTTGATAACCCATTACACTACAAGATACTTGCTGCAGTAGCAAGGATGGGGTGAGAGGGGCAAATGCCCCAGGAGCAATGTGTTGCAGGTGTGGACAGCCGATCCCAAACTTTCATTAATGCAATTGCATCTGTGGTCAAACCTGAGTGCTGTAGCACTCCATGTGTGGTCTAAACTGTAGCAACTGATTGCTACATGTGTTCCAAACAGTTTGCCTGCATTTAAAAAGAAGACTTTTGCAATAAAACATGCGTGCAGTAGCACTCTGTGCAGATAGGCTATAAACTGCAGCAAGTGTTTGCTGCATTTGTAGCAAGCAATTTGTTAAAGTTTAAATTTTTTTTTACTAAAACATGAGCACAGCAGTACTCCATACAGCCAGAGTATAAACTGTAGCAACTATTTGCTATGTTTGCAGCAAATAGTTTGCTCCATTTTAAAAAGGAGATTTTATTTCTAACTAACGCAAGTGCTGTTGCACTGTAGCACTCAATGCAGGCAATGTATAAACTGTAGCAGTTTACTACACTTAAAAAGATCTAACTGTAATAAATGAATAACTTACAATGTATTTGGTTTATTACACTGAAGCACTTTGTTTTTTTTTTGCTCTTCACTTGAAGAGCGGAAGGGGTGGGGCAAAGGTTCACAGTATCGGTCCAGGGCACTGGTTGGGCCAGCTATCCTTCTGACTTGCTGGGATTCAAAAGACAAATGCGTAATGCATTTGCTAAAGCCTGCATTAGCCCAATGAACAAGTGTCCCTTTTCAGGAGCAGTACAAGAATACTGTTTGTTGAAATAACTTAGCATAGTCACACAGAAGACGAATAAAAGGTCAGGGAATCAAACTATGCATTACAGAAAACAGATATTTAACCACTGATAGCCTTACTCATATGCAATAAGTGCTACACAGACTGTTATAGCTTAAATACTGCATTTCACACCTGAATGCCAGACAAAAAAGCTAAATTAAAAATGTTTATAGGTTCATAGGTAGGTACTAGGCTATCTGCCCAAAGGCATTTATAAGCCTAGCCAGAATGTGTTGACTTTCATTGCCCCTTTAGATTTAGATTAGTTCCCCATGCCTCTGTCTAGCAGAGCCACTGAAGTGATCCCCGGGGTAAACTTTCTGTTTCCCATCCACTCGTCAAGGTTTCTCTTGAAGACTGTTAGCTCTGCCTAATGCAGATTGGAATCTTGTTCCAAAGCATGGGAATTCTCTGGGATAGGAATCTATCCCTCCAGCATATCCTATTTATTGTTGTGGTTAGGTTTAGATCCCTAGAGCGTGTGGCTCGAGGGGATAAGGTTTTCTTTAGGTGGCGCATGTCCATCAATTCTGGGTTGGACATGGCCTTGTATATCAGGCAGAAATCACCTCTGAGTAGGCAGTGTGCAACCGAGTACAACTAGAATTTCATCAGTCGAGCTACATAGGGCATCTGTTTGAGGCCAGTGATCCTCTTGGTGAGGTACTTCTGTGGTCTTTCCAGCTGTTGCAGTTGTCTTGTAAGGTACATCCCAAATGGGGTGTTTTACTCTATAACGGGTCTGATGAGTGATGAGTAGAGGGGCACAATGACCTCTTTTTATCTGGATGTAAACCCTTTTGTGATTAGGTGGGCCACATAGAAGGATTTTCTAACCACTTTGGCAATGTGATTATCAAAGGAGAGATTACTATCTACTTAGGTCCCCTTATCCCTTATTACATTTTCTGTATTTAGGGGACTACCACCTTGTTTTTTCCAAAGGGATGACTATGCACTTTTTGGCATTTAGCTTGAGGCCATGATTTTGACACCAGTTATCCGTCTCAGTGAGACCCTTTTGGAGGATTTCTGTGTCAGCTGGAGAGTCAATTATAGCCCCTAGTTTGCAGTCATCTGCAAACTTGGTCAGCCATAGTCCTCCTGTGCTTGTCTGTACCTCTGATAAGTATATGCCGAACAGGAGTGGTCCTAGGACTGAGCCCTGGGGAAAACCACTTGTAACCGGTTTAGAGTCGGACCTAGCTCCCACAACTCTCACCATGTGGGTTCTGTCCATGAGCCAGTTGGCAACCCATCTTGTGACATAGGGGTTTATGTTCAGGCTGGTGAACTTGTCTATAATACCAGAATGGGGAATGGTGTTGAAGGCCTTTACGAGGTCTAGGTAGGCTGTGTGTACCACCTTTCCCTCATATATAGCCTTGATAACTGTCTCAAAAAAGTCCACCAGGTTTAGGAGGCATGATCTGCCGAACTGGCTAGGGTCCAGTGTTTGGAGGTTTCCAATGTCTCTGTTAATGAGTTCCATGATGAGACACTCCATAGCCTTGCAAGATAGTCAGGCTTATGGCTAAAATATTAACATTAAATTCAGAAACTTCATGCTATCCAGTTTATTCAGAGCTAAATAATAAACACACTGTCAACATTCAACAAAACAGGGAAACTAAGGATCACTTCAAAAGAACATGGCTCAGATGATGATGATGATGCTCTTGTTTACTACAATCCATTTCCTTCCTTTACACCATAACTACTCTGGTAGTTACTAGGCAGTCCAGAGGACCACTAAGGATCCTAGCCAAAATGTCCAGATTCATTAAAACACTTACTGGTTAAGTGATTTGTTTAAGGATGGGGCATAAATAGAAGGCAAAATCAGAGGTGTTCTGTAAAACTATAGACAGATAAGAGCAGACTTCTGTAAGTCATTTAAAAAAGTTAACAGAGTAGGTTTTGCATCCACATGTACTCTGTGAACCATAGAAACTATCAAATTCTAATGACTGACTACAGTAGGTTTTGCATCCACATGTACTCTGTGAACCATAGAAACTATCAAATTCTAATGACTGACTGCAACCCAACCCCAAATAAAGCAAAAAAAGAAAATAGTTAATGGAGGTCTGATAGCTGGGGTGGTGGATTATGGATCTTGCCTAGGGTATACAATTTGAAACTGAGCAGGTTACTTAACTAAATGGCCTTCTTTGACAGGGACATTACACACACACACACACACACACACACACACACACACACACACACACACACACACACACACACACACACACACACACCTTAATCCTGACATAACATGACTCATCAATGCACAGAGCATAGCTTACTGCACATCTCATGAGGTCAATGCACATCATACCATTGAATGGACTGACTTGAAGCTCCATTAATTACATTAATGCTGATTCACTTGATACAAAATCTGAGTTAAAATTCTGCTGTTTACTGGAAGTCTCTAATTAGCTCTGCATCCACTGACGTATGTAGAGAAATGAATGAGACTGACAGTGCATGCTGAGCAGCAAGAGGGAAGGAATCTTAAAGGAAAACTCCACCTTATAACTCAAAAAAACATATTTTTTCATTGTATCTTTGTTTTTGAGCTATTTTAATGCCTCAAAATCACTCCAGTTGCTTCTTTTACAGTTTTAATGTATTTCTCTCAAAATGGTGGATGATGGGGCCTGCCTTGGTAACGTGATCTTATTTTTTCTTGCTTTCCTTCCTTCTTCCCAAAATACATTTCCAGTCACCTTTATATGACTCATGCCAGACATAAGGAAGTGGTGCTGTTTTCTCATGCCATTAACATATAATGGCAGGACGGCAAAGCACTGCCATCTAAACACACCTTCTGTAAAAGAGCTGCTTCTCTGCTTACCTGACTAATCGTCATTTATCTGTCTGCCAGAGCTTGTTCTATGCTATAAATAGCTGTTAGCTACTTGCAGCATAAGAAAGCAGATAAAAAACTGTTTTTTGTAAGAGGAGTCTTTTGTAGTCCTAACAAACTTGACAAACCCTCCCCCATACTCTCATGCTGAGGTGTGAAAACTCTCACTGCAGTAAATAATCCTTGCTGTACATTTACAAGTGACAAGCAGTAGGACTCTAAACCTAGTCTGCATGTTACTTCCCAATGCCCTCAGTGAGAGGATTTTTCTCTCTCATGAATGAAGCAGACCTAAAATGTGCTTTACTAGTTCCTTTGTTATTTATGTCATGTTCCCCCTTCTTTTTTCTATTTCATATTTATTTATATTTTGGTAACCAGGAAAGTGAACTGGTTCCAGGACCCTTTTCAGCCGCAACATAAGCTACACTGGCAAATATAATAACAATTGTTAAATGCACTTATCAATACAAATAAAAAAATACTGACAGAAAGACATTGACCAAGACTGCATATGGAACACATAGCCAATGTGCGACAGTGACCATGTAAATCATTGAGCAACATTTACTAGAATGTATACATTAACAATGCTTAACTTTATTATGTTTATTATAAATAATTCATTGTATGCACACATACTGCACACACACACACACACACACACACACACACACACACACACACACACACACACACACACACACACCATTGTATGCACACATATTGCACACACACACATATATATATATATATATATATATATATATATATATATATATATATAGTGTTTGTGCGTGTATGTTTCTGTATATGTGTATACATATAAAGTACATGTGTACAAAAGCGTGTGTGTGCATACGTGTGCGTGTGTGTACATTTAAACAGTTAAATTACTTCTAATTTCCTTTTCTTAGTGTTCTTAATGCAAGGGCACATAGTAAATGTGTGTTAAAGTAAATTCAGCTGTATATTATGATTGCTTTCTGACAATGCAAGGACTAACTCAAAGTCAATGGGAATCTATTCACCCTCTGGAGGATGTCACACAAAGCATAAGAGACCTTTTTTATGAACAGTATCAGTGCACCTAGTTAATACTGTTTCCACCTGACTCTTTCTGCAGTTCTGGCCTGTGTGTGTGTGTGTGTGTGTGGGGGGGGGGGGGCATTTATACTTTACAAGAAAAAATATTTACTAACTTTTCTATAAATATCACCGAAATCTTTGCTACTACTCTTGAGTTATCTTAACACAAACTATTATAAATAACATTTAAAGCTTAGAATTTCAATGCTGTGTTGCTGCTTATGTAAATTCATCAGAAGAGTTGACAATTGCCTTTAAACCCCTGACTGATCTAATTGCTTTGCTATGAAAGGGGAGTTTTCCTCCCCTCTGCAATAAAAACAGCGGAAACAGTTACACAGTGTTCTGTCTTTTTTTATATCAGCTGCTGTATTCCTGACATCAGCCAGATTAATTGCCTATCTAAAATTGACAGTAGTACCTGACAGGGTAAACTACAGATTTAACTGTGTCTATGATATGTCATGCAGGTGGAGATGAATTTCTCTGCAAAGTATGTGAGAAGTTGAGTTAAAAATAAAGTAGGTGGGCTTTCCCTTCCTTTGACTCCAATACAAGGAAATAAAAGTTTTAAAAACTAGAAGCAGGTTTCTGGTACATATACAATGCTGGAACCATTTTGTAGGGAGAAAAGAAACCTAACTATTGAGTTAAACTGTATGAGGGGGTGGACTCATAGATTAGTACTAGGCTAACTGCCCTTGAGAGCCATTTTAAGCCTAGCCAATTATCCCTTGTGCGACTCAAACCCTGCACCTTGTGTTTGTAAGGCAAACACCTTAACCATTAAGCCACCCACCCTCTGAAGTTTTCCTTTCAAGAGCAAAACAGAAATTATCAGCAGGACATGTTTTTGTTTTAGCCTGAACAGATTCAACTCATTTTTAAATAATGTTGTATGAGCTGTATGGTCCCCTTAGCCAACACTGGGCCCTAGGCTGTTGTCCAGGTCGGCCAGTGCTGGACCTGGCCCTGGTTCCAAGTATAACAAAACTGGTTCAGTCATTCACTTGTTACTTGACACAAATTGTCTAACTGAGATTTTTTCAGTTGCTTTTGGATCTTGGAAAGTCCATATTAAAAGGGTAGTTTTAGAGACACCACATATAATCAAATAAGTCTGATGGAATGTCCTTACATACCTGCAGTTCATGCAGGGCATGTTTAACCCTCTTCTGGATGAGTTTGTCAGCTCATATTGTAACATCTGATAACAATTATAATACAGCTGCACCACCCTTATCAGCCTGTGTCCTTATAATGTCCGTGTATGAGTTTAAACTGTCCAGAGCTCTAGATTCTACATGTGATATCATTTACAAAACCTTGAAGCTTTAATGCTGTTATGCAGTTTATATATCTTCTCTTCCAATTTAGTATAAATGCTGAAATATTAGGCTAGATAACAGGTACAAACATCTGCTTATTTTTAAATGTGGGGTAGCTATTTCATTTAAAGCTGGAAAGAGTAATTTCAGATTCCCATTTCTGGTAAAAAAGTCTTAACCAGGATAAAGTACCAGCCAGGTTAACATCATGGGCTGGCACAGTAGTGTTTAAACCAGGCTTTTTATCAGCCCTTAACATTGTTGCCCATCTGTACTAAAGTAGATCTGTAACCACAGCCGGGACTCCATCCCTAGGATTTGGATCAGTCATGCCAATGCCTTTAACCATAAAACACTGTTCTGTGGAAGTTTCAGTGCTCTGCTCTTCCAAAGCATTAGTTAGAATACCACACCTAATATCCAAATAGAGTCCTGCTAATCTGTCTTTAAGATACTGGTTTGTTTTGTCTGCATAGAAAGAATTACATCTGATGTATATGGCTAGACAAATAATATTCCTATTTAAACAAGTAACATATTTAACTGTGAATTTGTTAAAATGTATCTGCACAATATTTTTCCACTGTGGGCAATATTGCTCACCCTTTGTATTATTTAATATGTATTTGTACTTGTACTTTTATTTTTTATTGGACTGCTACCTTTACTGCAATTTGTTTCTTTGAGCTTTTCTTCCCAGGCCTCCACTGAAAACGGGCTTTCTGGGCCCAGTGGACTTCCCCGGTAATCAAACTGGAAATAAATAAATAAATATATTCTGTGTCTGTCACTGGGTGAACAAACTCTAGCTTATTTACAACATATTTACAGAATAAGAAAGCATAACATGGATATAATACCCTATTGTTTGTTACGTAGTTCCCATCGAACCAATGTCTGTCTTTATAATGTAACTGCTGTTTCCTATTGCTATCATGCTTACTTTTCAAAGTGTGGCCTATTTGAAACATATTTACTTAGTTCGCTGAAGCTTGTTAATATAGACCATTCTTTTGTCTTTATTTTCTGGAGTAAGATGGAACCAACCATTGTATCTGATATTGGATCTACTTCTACTTACTGAAATCTCACTTTGTCGAAATTCATAGCGATGAGATGAAGCTGCCGAAGATGTAGTTTCAGAAGCACATGGATCACTGTAAAATAACTCCAGGAAATTAATCACTTTTCCAGCAACATTTCAACAACAAACCTAAGCAAATTAAACCCACACCCCCCATGTGGGGGGCTGCGCCCCCCAATCCCCCAACTAAATTTACCAACTCTGAGATTACACTATAGTGGAGAAAAGGGCAAAGTTCACCATGGTGTCCAAGTAGTTTTTTTCCTGGAATTATTGTACGGAAATGCGGGTATTCGTGAAACTACATCTTCACCAACTTCGTCTCGTCTTTATGAAGTTTGACGAAATGGGATTTTGGTAAGTAGAAATAGATCCTGAGAGCTTATCTCATGTGTAACAGTACTTTGAGCATTCTGTCTGTTCTCTACTACCATTTCAGGGAAATAAGACTTCTCTGCATTTACTTACTCTTTCAAAGAATTAAACATTTGCACCTGGTACCCTCTATGTTACAAATCACTTACAAGCGCATCTAGTTCAGTGTTAAACTTACTGTCCACTTTTGTTAGTCTGCTTGCACATAGTAGCTATCTGTGTGCAACACATTTAAACATGAACCTGTACAGCAAGAATTCAGGACAAACCTAAAGATAATGGTGGAAAAAGACCCAAATTAGGGACAGATCTTAAATATTATTCTTTTAAAATTAGAAAATTGCTAGAATAACAGGTTTCACATTAGCATACATTTTCTAAAGGATGTGAAGTTGAAAACTCAAATCCTCAATGATTTTCCTGAAAGCCACTCATTTATGTGAAACAGACAAAAAATATCAGGCAAAATTCTGGACATTCTGCAAAACTCTGAACATTTGAAAGGAATGCATAAAGTCTATTTTAATGTCAGTGCTGTAAGCAAAGGTGTGAATAAGTAAGGTTGAAACAGTAGAGGTATTGTGATAAGAACAGGGCTTTATGATGGCAGCATGTTTTTGAGGGGAAATATGAAGAATGGCCTGGGTAAGGTGGGAAAATTGAGATGGGGTTATCAGACTAGTGAAGTTATATCACATTTCTGACAATTGAAAGTTTGCACAGTAGGGTCTTATTTGAGCTTGAAATGCCGTAAAGTCTGAGATTTTTCTTATTTAATTTGGAAGTGAGTGGCTCTGGCATCAGATTTTGAGAAGGTTTGGGTACACTGAGTAGATTTTTGTCTGAGGATCTTAATGCTCTGCTTGTGCAAAAAGTTTAAAGGTGGGCTTCTCTTATTCAGGATGATTTTGTAAATGAATGTAAAGTGGATGAAGTTTATTTGGAAATGGCATACAATAAAACTTGTGCAAATATTGTAAATATAATGGGTTGACAGCAGAACTACAGATTTAGGAATTTTATAATAAATTGTTTCAAGTTTACACTAGACAGACTTGTTTAGGTAGTCAAAAGCTGCAAAGTCATAGAATAAGTTTGGTAACAGTACTGTTGTTGTTGTTGCAGAGGGAATAGGATTTTATATACAATTAAGTTTCTAGTTTTTGGGTATAGTATGTGTTATGGTGTTGATATACTGTACAAATGTTGACTTGCTGCCAATAGTTATGCCTAAATATTTACAAAGAATAATTATATGATAGTGGTATCATTTACTGGGATTGTGGGAGGACAGGGGGAAATATTCCCATAACTGAATATAATTATTTTATTTTTTCTTGTGTTTTTTTTTTCTCATTCAGGAAAAGTCAGAAGTCATTTGGCTATGATAGTGGTAGATTATAGAGTGTTGCATCAGTGTTATAGATGTATGTTTGTTAGAAGCTCTACAAAGGATAGCAGATTCATTTGCATATTGTAGAAGCTTTACACTATTAGTGTAAAGGTGTATGTCTGCTGTAAAGATTAAGAGTTGCAGAGGTCCTATGTTGCATGACTGGAACTAGTGGGATTAACACTTGTTTCACAGGCTGATCTCTAACTTTTAAGTAAGTGATGAACCATTTACTAATTGGATCAGGCTTGTTAAGAGAGCTTTGCGATAATATGCTCTGACTGGCAACATCAAATACTTTGGAAATAAAATAGCATATCCAACAGTGTTGTTTGTGTTTTCTGACCAGGCCAAAATCAGTGCTACCTATCTTCCTCCATTTTGTTGGAAATGGGAAGGACAAAGCTTATTTGGAAATAAATAAGTAAAATAATTAAATTAAATATGAGTCTGACATTGCTGTTAGCCAGTTTAGTGTCATCTAGGTGATCTGAATAACATCACCAAAAGACAATATGCATGTATCACTCACATGAGAAATAACAAAAATAACATAAAACGCTGCTAAATTGTCTGATATGGTTCTGTATGAGATATATATTTGTTTGTATGTGGGGCGGGTATAATATTTGGAATAAGACATTAGCAAACTTTTGAGCAGGCTTGTTTTATAATGTAACTGGAAGACACAGATTTGCCTCTAAAAAACAAAACATAAAAGGACAAATTTGCACTGATATGAGGATAGAGTTATACAGTGCAAGGCTATCTATTTATTTATTCATTTGCTTATTGGGATTGTCTGAATGGGCCAAGCAAGATCCAGTTTCTTTGGTGGCTGAGAGAGGCAATATATATGCATATATATATATATATATATATATATATATATATATATATATATATATATGTATGGGTCTACCTGAGATGGTCGACAAGTCATTTGAACAACTTTCATTTGGTCGACAATTCATTTGGTCGACAGGCAGATTTGCCCCCCTCCCCAATGTTGTGCAACCCTGGAGTTGATATATATAGTTAGGGGGGTTGTGGGGCACAGCCCCCGACATTGGGGGGTGTGGGGGGCAAAGCCCTCCACATAAAACTGCTTGTC